>NC_135889.1:25922358-26207980 GCF_964194155.1 Cetorhinus maximus
TGTCTGGAGTCGGGGTCCGCAGCTGGGGTCTGGAGTCAAGGTCTGGCGTCGGGGTCTGGAGAAGTAGGTGTCAGAATTTGGTGTCCGGAGGAAGGCTCTGGATTCGGGTCTGGAGTCGGGGTCTGGAGTCAGGGACTGGTGGAGTCGGCGTCTGCAGTTGGGGTCTAGAGTCGGGGTCTGGAGTCGGGGCCTGGCGCTGGCGTCTGGAGTCGCGTTCCAAATTCGTGGTCCAGAGTCGGCGACTGTAAGAGTTGAGGTCTGGTGTCAGGGTCTGGAGTCGGGGTCAGGAGTCGGGGTCAGGAGTCGGGGTCTAGAGTTGGGGTCTGGAGTCAAGGTCTGTGTTCGGGATCTGGAGTCGGTGTCTGGAGTCGGGGCCTGGAGCGGCATCTGGAGTCAGGGTCTGGGGTGGTGGCCAGCAGGATTTGGTGTCTGGAGTCGGAATCCAGCGCCAGTGTCTGGTGTCGGGGTCAGGAGTCGGGGTCTGGAGGAGTCAAAGTCTGGATTCGGGGTCTGGAGTTGGGATCTGGAGTCGGGGACTGGAGTCGGGGTCTGTTGTCGGAGTCTGCAGGAGTCGTGGTCTGGAATCGGGGTCTGGAGTCGGGGTCAGGAGTCGGGGTCTAGAGTTGGGGTCTGGAGTCAAGGTCTGTGTTCGGGATCTGGAGTCGGTGTCTGGAGTCGGGGCCTGGAGCGGCATCTGGAGTCAGGGTCTGGGGTGGTGGCCAGCAGGATTTGGTGTCTGGAGTCGGAATCCAGCGCCAGTGTCTGGTGTCGGGGTCAGGAGTCGGGGTCTGGAGGAGTCAAAGTCTGGATTCGGGGTCTGGAGTTGGGATCTGGAGTCGGGGACTGGAGTCGGGGTCTGTTGTCGGAGTCTGCAGGAGTCGTGGTCTGGAATCGGGGTCTGGAGTTGGAGTCTGGAGTCGGGTTCTGGTGGAGTCGGGGTCTGGAGTTGGGCTCTGGCGTCGGGGTCTCGCGTCAGGGTCAGGAGTCAGCGTCTGGAGTCGGGTTCAGGATTTGGTGTCTGGAGGAGTCGAGGTCTGGTGTCGGGGTCTGGAGTCGGGGTCAATAGTTGCGGTCTGGAGTTTGTGTCTGGAGGCATGATCTGGAGGCGGTGTGTGGAGTCGGTGTCTGGAGTCTGGGTCTGGAGTCGGGTTCTGGCATCGGGGTCAGGAGTCGGTGTCTGGAGCAGTTGGGGTCTGGAGTCAGGGACTGGAATCGGAGTCTGGATTTGGGTTCTAGAACCAGGGTCTGGCATCGGGCTCTGGAGTCGGGCTCTGGAGTAAGGGTCTGGAGAGGTCGGCCTGGCGTCGGGGTCTGGAGTCGCGTTCCAAATTCGTGGTCCGGAGTCGGCGACTGTAAGAGTCGGGGTCTGGAGGCAGTGTGTGGAGTCGGGGTCTGGAGTCGGTGTCTGGAGTAGTCGAAGTCTGGTGTAGGGGTCTGGAGTCGGGGTCTGGAGTCGCGGTCTGGAGTAGGCATCTGGAGGCACGCTCTGGAGGTGGTGTTTAGAGTTGGGGTCTGGAGTCTGGTTCTGGTGGAGTCGGGGCCTGGAGTTGGGGTCTGGAATCGGGGTATGGAGTGGGGTCTGGAGTCGGGGTCTGGAGCTGGAGATGGGGTCTGGAGGCGGGGTCTGGAGTTGGGCTCTGTCATCGGGGTCTCGCGTCGGGGTCAGGAGTCGGCGTCTGGAGGAGTCGAGGTCTGGTGTCGGGGTCTGGAGTCGGGGTCTGTAGTCGCTGTGTGGAGTTTGCGTCTGGAGGCGTGATCTGAAGGCGATGTGTGGAGTCGGTGTCTGGAGACGGGGTCTGGAGTCGGGTTCTGGAGGAGTCGTGGTCTGGAGTCGGGGTCTGCAATTGGGGTCTGGAGTCGGGTTCTGGAGTCGCGGTCTGGAGTCGGAGTCTGGAGTCAGTGTCTGGAGTCAGGGTCTGGAGTCGGGATCCGGCATCGGGTTCTAGCATCGGGGTCAGGAGTCGGGGTCTGGAGCAGTCGGAGTCTGGAGTTGGGGTCTAGAGCTGGAGTCTGGCGTCGGGGTCTGGAGTCGGCATCCAAATTCGTGGTCTGGAGTCGGGGTCTGTAAGAGTCGAGGTCTGGTGTTGGGGTCTGGAGTCGGGGTCTGGAGTCTCGGTCTGAAGCCGGGGTCTGGATTCAGGGTCTAGATTCCGGGTCTGGAAGAGTCGAGGTCTGGTGTCAGGGTCTGGAGTCGGGGTATGAAGTCGGGGTCTGGAGATGGGGTCTGGAGGAGTCAGTGTCAGCAGTCGGTGTCTGGAGTCGAGGTCTGGAGTCAGGATCTGGAGCCTGGACCTTGAGTCAGGGTCTGGAGTGGGGGCCTGGATGATTCGCTGTCTGGAGTCGGGGTCCGCGGCTGGGGTCTGGAGTCAAGCTCTGGAGTCGGGGTCTGGTGGAGTAGGTGTCAGCAGTCGGTGTACAGAGTCAGGCTCTGGATTCGGGTCTGGAGTCAGGGTCTGGAGTTGGGGTCTAGAGTCGGGGTCTGGAGTCGGGGCCTGGCGCCGGTGTCTGTAGTCGCGTTCCAAATTTGTGGTCCAGAGTTGGCAACTGTAAGAGTTGAGGTCTGGTGTCAGGGTCTGGAGTCGGGGTCAGGATTTGGGGTCAGGAGTTGGGGTCTAGAGTTGGGATCTAGAGTTGGAGTCTGGAGTCAAGGTCTGTGTTCGGGGTCTGGAGTCGGTGTCTGGAGTCGGGGCCTGGAGAGGCATCTGGAGTCAGGGTCTGGGGTGGGGGCCGGCAGGATTCGGTGTCTGGAGTCGGAATCCAGAGCCAGTATCTGGCGTCGGGGTCAGGAGTCGGGGTCTGGAGGAGTTGAGGTCCGGTGTCGGGTTTTGGAGGAGTTGTGGCCTGGAGTCGGGGTCTGGAATCGGTGTCTGGAGTCAGGTTCTGGAGACGAGGTCTGGAGGAGTCGGGATATGGTGTCGGGGTCTGAAGTCGATGTCTGGAGTCGTGGTCTGAAGTCAGAGTCTGGAGCCAGGGTCTGGAGGCGGTTTGTGGAGTCAGGGTCTGGAGTCAGGGTCTGGAGTCGGAGTCTGGAGGAGTCGAGCTCTGGTGTCGGGATCTGGAGTCGATGTCTGGAGTCGTGGTCTGAAGTCAGAGTCTGGAGCCGGGGTCTGGAGGCGGTTTGTGGAGTCAGGGTCTGGAGTCGAGGTCTGGGCTCATGGTATGGAGGAGTCGGGGTCTGGAGTCGGGGTCTGGAGTTGGGGTCTGGAGTCGGTGTCTGGAGTCGGGGTCTGGAGTTGGGGTCTGGAGTCTGGGTCTGGAGTCTGGGTCTGGAGTCGGGGTCTGGAGTCGGGGTCTGGAGTCGAGTTCTGGTGTCGGGGTCTGGTGTCTGGGTCTGCAGTCAGGGTCAGGAGTCATGGTCAAGAGTCGGTGTCTGTGGTCGAGGTCTGTGGTCAGAGTCTAGAGTCGGGGTGAGGAGTCGGGGTCTGGAGTCGGGGCTGGAGGAGTCGGGTTCTGGAGTTGGGGTCTGGCGTCGGGGTCGGGGTCTGGAGGAGTCGGGGTCTGGAGTTGTGGTCTGGAGTCGGGGTCTGGAGAAGTCAGCACCTGAAGTCGGGGTCTGGAGTCGGGGTCTAGAGGAGTCGGTGTCTGGAGTCGGGGTCTGGAGTCGCGGTCTGGAGTCGGGGTCTGGAGAAGTCAGCACCTGAAGTCGGGGTCTGGAGTCGGGGTCTAGAGGAGTCGGTGTCTGGAGTTGGGGACTGGCGTCGGGGACCAGAATCAGAGTCTGGAGGAGTCGGGGTCTGGAGTCGGGGTCTGGAGGCGTCAGGGTCTGGAGTCGGGGTCTGGAGGAGTCGGGGTCTGGAGTCGGGGACTGGCGTCATGGTCTGGAATCGGAGTCTGGAGGAGCCGGGGTCTGGAGTCGGGGTCTGGAGGTGTCGGCGTCTGGAGGAGACGGGGTCTGGAGTCGGGGTCTAGAGTTGGGGTCTGGATTCGGGGTCTGGAGTCAGTTCTGGAGGAGTTGGTGTCAGCTGTCAGTATCTGGAGTCAGGGTCTGGAGTCGGGGCCTGGAGTCAGCATCTGGAGTCAGGGTCTGGAGTGGGGGCCTGGAGGATTCGGTGTCTGGAGTCGGGGTCCGGAGCCGGGGCCCGGAGCTGGGGTCTGGAGTTGGGGTCTGGAGTTGGGGTCAGGAGTCGGGAACCTGAGTCGGCATCTGGAGTCGGGGTCTGGAGTCAATGTCTGGAGGAGTCGAGGTCCGGTGTCGGGGTTTGGAGGAGTTGTGGCCTGGAGTCGGGGTCTGGAATAGGTGTCTGGAGTCAGGTTCTGGAGACGAGGTCTGGAGGAGTCGGAATATGGTGTCGGGGTCTGGATTCATGTTCTTGAGTCGGCATCTGGAGTCGGGGACTGGAGTCAGGGTCTGTTGTCAGAGTCTGCAGGAGTCGTGGTCTGGATTCGGGGTCTGGAGGAGTCGGTTTCTGCAGTTGGGGCCTGGAGTCGGGGTCTGGAGGCAGTGTGTGGAGTCGGGGTCTGGAGTCGGTGTCTGGAGTAGTCGAAGTCTGGTGTCGGGGTCTGGAGTCGGGGTCTGGAGTCACGGTCTGGAGTAGGCATCTGGAGGCGCACACTGGAGGCGGTGTTTGGAGTTGGGGTCTGGAGTCCGGTTCTGGTGGAGTCGGGGCCTGGAGTTGGGGTCTGGAATCGGGGTATGGAGTGGGGTCTGGAGTCGGGGTCTGGAATTGGTCTCTGTCATCGGGGTCTCACGTCGGGGTCAGGAGTCGGCGTCTGGATTCGGGGTCTGGAGTCGGGGTCTGGAGGAGATGAGGTCTGGTGTCGGGGTCTGGAGTCGGGGTCTATAGTCGCGTTCTGGAGTTTGCGTCTGGAGGCGTGATCTGAAGGCAGTGTGTGGAGTCGGGGTCTGGAGATGGGGTCTGGAGTCGGGTTCTGGAGGAGTCGTGGCCTGGAGTTGGGGTCTGGAATCGGTGTCTGGAGTCTGGGTCTGGAGTCGGGATCCGGCATCAGGTTCTGGCGTCGGAGTCAGGAGTCGGGGTCTGGAGCAGTCGGTGTCTGGAGTAAGGGACTGAAGTCGGAGTCTGGAGTTGGGGTCTAGAGCTGGGGTCTGGCGTCGGGGTCTGGAGTAGGCATCTAAATTCGTGGTCCGGAGTCGGGGTCTGTAAGAGTCGAGGTCTCGTGTTGGGGTCTGGAGTCGGGGTCTGGAGTCTCGTTCTGGAGTTGGGGTCTGGATTCAGGGTCCAGATTCCGGGTCTGGAAGAGTCGAGGACTGGTGTCAGGATCTGGAGTCTGGACCTGGATTCAGGGTCTGGAGTGGGGGCCTGGAGGATTCACTGTCTGGAGTCAGGGTCCGCAGCTGGGGTCTGGAGTCAAGGTCTGGCGTCGGGGTCTGGAGGAGTAGGTGTCAGCAGTCAGTGTCCGGAGTCAGGCTCTGGATTCGGGTCTGGAGTCGGGGTCTGGAGTCAGGGACTGGTGGAGTCGGGGTCTGGAGTTGGGGTCTGGAGTTGGGGTCTAGAGTCGGGGTCTAGAGTCGGGGTCTGGAGTCGGGGCCTGGCGCCAGCGTCTGGAGTCGCGTTCCAAATTTGTGGTCCGGAGTCGGCGACTGTAAGAGTAGAGGTCTGGTGTCAGGGTCTGGAGTTGGGGTCAGGAGTCGGGGTCAGGAGTCGGGGTCAGGAGTCGGGGTCTAGAGTTGGGGTCTGGAGTCAAGGTCTGTGTTCGGGGTCTGGAGTTGGTGTCTGGAGTCGGGGTCTGGGGTGGGGGCCGGCAAGATTCGGTGTCTGGAGTCAGAATCCAGAGCCAGTGTCTGGCGTCGGGGTCAGGAGTCGGGGTCTGGCGGAGTCAGGGTCTGGATTCGGGGTCTGGAGTCTGGTACTGGAGTCGGGGACTGGAGTCGGGGTCTGGAGTCGGTGTCTGGAGTCGGAGTCTGGAGTCAGAGTCTGGTGGAGTCGGGGCCTGGAGTTGGGGTCTGGAGTTGGGGTCTGGAATCGGGGTATGGAGTTGGGGTCTGGAGCCGGGGTCTGGAGATGGGGTCTGGAGTTTGGCTCTGGCGTCGGGGTCAGGAGTCGGCGTCTGAAGTCGGGTTCTGGAGTCGGTGTCTGGAGGAGTTGAGTTCTGGAGTCGGGGTCTATAGTCGTGGTCTGGAGTTTGTGTCTGGAGGCGGTGTGTGGAGTCAGTGTCTGGAGTCTGGGTCTGGAGTCGGGTTCTGGCGTCGGGGTGTGGAGTCGGTGTCTGGAGCAGTCGGGGTCTGGAGTCAGGGACTGGAATCGGAGTCTGGAGTTGGGGTCTAGAGCCGGGGTCTGGCGTCGGGGTCTGGAGTCGGCATCCAAATTCGTGGTCCGGAGTCAGGGTCTGTAAGAGTCGAGGTCTGGTGTCGGGGTCTGGAGTCGGGGTCTGGTGTCTCGGACTGGAGTCGGGGTCTGGATTCAGGGTCTAGATTCCGGGTCTGGAAGAGTCAAGGTCTGGAGTCAGGATCTGGAGTCTGGACCTGGAGTCAGGGTCTGGAGTGGGGGCCTGGAGGTTTCACTGTCTGGAGTCGGGGTCTGCAGCTGGGGTCTGGAGTCAGGGTCTGGAGTCGTTGTCTGAAGTCAGGGTCTGGAGTCGGGGTCTGGAGTCAAGGTCTGTGGTCAGGGTCTGGAGTGGAGGCTGGAGTCGGATTTTGGAGTCGGGGCCTGGAGCGGCATCTGGAGTCAGGGTCTGGGGTGGGGGCTGGCAGGATTCGGTGTCTGGAGTCAGAATCCAGAGCCAGTGTCTGGCGTCGGGGTCAGGAGTCGGGGTCTGCAGGAGTCATGGTCTGGAGTCGGGGTCTGGAGTCGGAGTCTGGAGTCGGGGTCTGGAAGAATCGGTTTCTGCAGTCGGGGCCTGGAGTCGGGGACTGGAGGCAGTGTGTGGAGTCGGGGTCTGGAGTCGGTGTCTGGAGTAGTCGAAGTCTGGTGTCGGGGTCTGAAGTTGGGGACTGGAGTCGTGGTCGGGAGTCGGGGGTTGGAGGAGTCGGGGTCTGGAGGCGGGGTCTAGAGTTGGGGTCTGGATTCGGGGTCTGGAGTCAGTTCTGGAGGAGTTGGTGTCAGCTGTCAGTAGCTGGAGTCAGGGTCTGGAGTCGGGGCCTGGAGTCAGCATCTGGAGTCAGGGTCTGGAGTGGGGGCCTGGAGGATTCGGTGTCTGGAGTCAGGGGTCCGGAGCCGGGGCCCAGAGCTGGGGTCTGTAGTTGGGGTCTGAAGTTGGGGTCAGGAGTCGGGGACCTGAGTCGGCATCTGGAGTCGGGGTCTGGAGTCAATGTCTGGAGGAGTCGAGGTCCGGTGTCGGGGTTTGGAGGAGTTGTGGCCTGGAGTCGGGGTCTGGAATCGGTGTCTGAAATCAGGTTCTGGAGACGAGGTCTGGAGGAGTCGGGATATGGTGTCGGGGTCTTGAGTCGTGTTCTTGAGTCGGCATCTGGTGTCGGGGTCTGGAGTCGATGTCTGGAGTTGCAGTCTGAAGTCAGAGTCTGGAGGCGGGGTCTGGAGGCAGTTTGTGGAGTCGGGGTCTGGAGTCGGGGTCATGAGTCGGTGTCTGGAAGAATTGGGGTCTGGAGTCAGGGTTTGGAGTCAGGGTGTGGAGTCGGGGTCTGGAGCCGGGGTCTGGAGTCGGGGTCTGGAGCTGGGGCTGGAGGAGTTGGTTTCTGCAGTCGGGGTCTGGAGTTGGGGCCTGGAGGAGTCAGGGTCTGGATTCGGGGACTGGAGTCGGGGACTGGAGTCGGGGTCTGTAGTCGGAGTCTGGAGGGGTCGGGGAGTGGAGTCGGAGTCTGGAGTCGGGGTCTCGAGTCGGGATCCGGCATCGGCGTCAGGAGTCGGGGTCCGGAGGAATCGGCATCTGGAGGAGTCGGGGTATGGAGCCGGGGTCTGGAGTCGGAGTCTGGAGTCGGGGTCTGGAGGAGTAGTTTTCAGCAGTCGGTGTCTGGAGTCGGGCTTTGGATTCATGTCTGGAGTCGGGGTCTGGAGTCAAGGTCTGGTGGAGTCAGGGTCTGGAGTCACTGTCTGGAGTCGGGGTCTAGAGTCGAGGTCTGGAGTCGGGGACTGGAGTCGTGGTCTGGCGTCGGGGTCTGGAGTCGGCATCCAAAGTCGGGGTCCGGAGGCGGGGTCTGTAAGGGTCGAGGTCTGGTTTCGGGTTCTGGTGTCGGGGTCTGGAGTTGGGGTCAGGAGTCGGGGTCCAGAGTTGGTGTCTGTGGTGGAGGTCTGTGGTCGGGGTCTGTAGTCGGGTTCTGGAGTCGGGGCTGGAGTTGGGGTTTGGAGTCGGGGTCTGGAGTCGGGGTCTGGCGTCGGGCTCTGGAGTCGGTGTCCGGAGTCGGGCTCTGGAGTCAGGGTCTGGAGGAGTCGGGGTCTGGCGTCGGGGTCTGGAGTCGCGTTCCAAATTCGTTGTCCGGAAATGGGGTCTGTAAGAGTCGATGTCTGGTGTCGGGGTCTGGAGTCAGGGTCTGGAGTCTCGGTCTGGGGTCGGGGTCTGGAAGAGTCGAGGTCTGGAGTCAGGGTCTGGAGTCGGGGTCTGGAAGAATCGAGGCCTGGAGTCAGGGTCTGGAGTCGGGGTCTGGAGGAGTCAGCGTCTGGATGAGTCGGGGTCTGGAGCCGGGGTCAGGAGTCAATGTCTGGAGTCGGGGTCTGATGTCGGGGTCTGTAGTCGGGGTCTTGAGTCGGGATCTGGCATCGGGGTCAGGAGTCGGGGTCTGGAGCCGGGGTCAGGAGTCGGGGTCTGGAGCCGGGGTCAGGAGTCGATGTCTGGAGTCGGGATCTGGAGGAGTTGGTGTCTGGAGTCGGGGTCTGATGTCGGGGTCTGGAGATGGGGTCTGTAGTCGGGGTCTCGAGTCGGGATCTGGCATCGGGGTCAGGAGTCGGGGTCTGGAGGAGTCAGCGTTTGGTGGAGTCGGGGTCTGGAGCTGGGGTCTGGGGTCACTGTCTGGAGTCGGGGTCTGGAGTTGGGCTCTTGTGTCGGGGTCAGCAGTCGGGGTCTGGAGGGGTCAGTGTCGGCAGTCGGTGTCTGGAGTCGGGGTCTGGATTTGGGCCCTGGAGTCGGTGTCTGGAGTCGGGGTCTGGAGTGAGGGTCTGGAGAAGTCAGCACCTGAAGTCGGGGTCTGGAGTCGGGGTCTGGAGTTGCGGTCTGGAGTCGGGGTCTGGAGAAGTCAGCGCCTGAAGTCATGGTCTGGAGTCAGGGTCTAGAGGAGTCGGGGACTGGAGTCGTGCTCTGCCGTCGGGGTCTGCAGTCAGCATCCAAAGTCGGGGTCCGGAGTCAGGGTCTGTAAGGCTCGAGTCGGGTTCTGGCGTCGGGGTCTGGAGTCGGGGTCAGGAGTCGGGGTCAAGAGTCGGAGTCAAGAGTCGGGGTCTGTGGTCAAGGTCTGTTGTTGGGGTCTAGAGTCGTGGTCTGGAGTTGGGGCTGGAGGAGTCGGGTTCTGGACTTGGGGTCTGGAGTCGGGGTCTGGAGAAGTCAGTGCCTGAAGTCGGGGTCTGGAGTCGGGGTCTAGAGGAGTTAGTGTCTGGAGTTGGGGACTGGCGTCGTGGTCCAGAATTGGAGTCTGGAGGAGTTGGGGTCTGGAGTCGGGGTCTGGAGGAGTCGGGGTCTGGAGGAGTCGGGGGCTGGAGGAGTCAGGGTCTGGAGTCGGGGTCTGGAGGTGTCGGCGTCTGGAGGAGTCAGGGTCTGGAGTCGGGGTCTAGAGTCGGGGTCTGGATTCGGGGTCTGGAGTCAGTTCTGGAGGAGTAGGTGTCAGCTGTCAGTATCTGGAGCCAGGGTCTGGAGTCAGGGCCTGGAGTCGGCATCTGGAGTCAGGGTCTGGAGTGGGGGCCTGGAGGATTCGGTGTCTGGAGTCGGGGTCTGGAGCCGGGGCCCGGAGGCGGGGTCTGGAGTTGGGGTCTGGAGTTGGGGTCAGGAGTCAGGGACCTGAGTTGGCATCTGGAGTCGGGGTCAGGAGTCGGGGTCAAGAGCTGGGGTCTGTGGTGGAGGTCTGTGGTCGGGGTCTGTAGTCGGGTTCTGGAGTCAGAGCTGGAGTCGGGGTTTGGGGTCAGGGTCTGGAGTCGGTGTCCGGAGCCGGGCTCCAGAGTCGGGCTCTGGAGTCAGGGTCTGGAGGAGTCGGGGTCTGGCGTTGGGGTCTGGAGTCGTGTTCCAAATTCGTTGTCCGGAATCGGGGTCTGTAAGAGTCGATGTCTGGTGTCGGGGTCTGGAGTCAGGGTCTGGAGTCTCGGTCTGGAGTCGGGGTCTGGAAGAGTCGAGGTCTGGAGTCAGGGTCTGGAGTCGGGGTCTGGAAGAGTCGAGGTCTGGAGTCAGGGTCTGGAGTCGGGGTCTGGAAGAGTCAAGGTCTGGAGTCAGGGTCTGGAGTCGGGGTCTGGAGGAGTCAGCGTCTGGATGAGTCGGGGTCTGGAGCCGGGGTCAGGAGTCGATGTCTGGAGTCGGGGTCTGGAGGAGTTGGTGTCTGGAGTCGGGGTCTGATGTCGGGGTCTGGAGACGGGGTCTGTAGTCGGAGTCTGGAGGGGTCGGGGAGTGGAGTCGGAGTCTGGAGTCGGGGTCTCGAGTCGGGATCCGGCATCAGCGTCAGGAGTCGGGGTCCGGAGGAATCGGCGTCTGGAGGAGTCGGGGTATGGAGCCGGGGTCTGGAGTCGGAGTCTGGAGTGGGGGTCTGGAGGAGTAGTTTTCAGCAGTCGGTGTCTGGAGTCGGGCTTTGGATTCATGTCTGGAGTCGGGGTCTGGAGTCAAGGTCTGGTGGAGTCAGGGTCTGGAGTTACTGTCTGGAGTCGGGGTCTAGAGTCGAGGTCTGGAGTCGGGGACTGGAGTCGTGGTCTGGCGTCGGGGTCTGGAGTCGGCATCCAAAGTCGGGGTCCGGAGGCGGGGTCTGTAAGGGTCGAGGTCTGGTGTCGGGTTCTGGTGTCGGGGTCTGGAGTTGGGGTCAGGAGTCGGGGTCAAGAGTTGGTGTCTGTGGTGGAGGTCTGTGGTCGGGGTCTGTAGTCGGGTTCTGGAGTCGGGGCTGGAGTTGGGGTTTGGAGTCGGGGTCTGGAGTCGGGGTCTGGAGTCGGGCTCTGGAGTCGGTGTCCGGAGTCGGGCTCTGGAGTCAGGGTCTGGAGGAGTCGGGGTCTGGCATCGGGGTCTGGAGTCGCGTTCCAAATTCGTTGTCCGGAAATGGGGTCTGTAAGAGTCTATGTCTGGTGTCGGGGTCTGGAGTCTCGGTCTGGAGTCGGGGTCTGGAAGAGTCGAGGTCTGGAGTCAGGGTCTGGAGTCGGGGTCTGGAAGAATCGAGGCCTGGAGTCAGGGTCTGGAGTTGGGGTCTGGAGGAGTCAGCGTCTGGATGAGTCGGGGTCTGGAGCCGGGGTCAGGAGTCAATGTCTGGAATCGGGGTCTGATGTCGGGGTCTGAAGATGGGGTCTGTAGTCGGGGTCTTGAGTCGGGATCTGGCATCAGAGTCAGGAGTCGGGGTCTGGAGCCGGGGTCAGGAGTCGGGGTCTGGAGCCGGGGTCAGGAGTCGATGTCTGGAGTCGGGGTCTGGAGGAGTTGGTGTCTGGAGTCGGGGTCTGATGTCGGGGTCTGGAGATGGGGTCTGTAGTCGGGGTCTCGAGTCGGGATCTGGCATCGGGGTCAGGAGTCGGGGTCTGGAGGAGTCAGCGTCTGGTGGAGTCGGGGTCTGGAGCTGGGGTCTGGGGTCACTGTCTGGAGTCGGTGTCCGGAGTCGGGCTCTGGAGTCAGGGTCTGGAGGAGTCGGGGTCTGGCGTCGGGGTCTGGAGTCGCGTTCCAAATTCGTTGTCCGGAAATGGGATCTGTAAGAGTCGATGTCTGGTGTCGGGGTCTGGAGTCAGGGTCTGGAGTCTCAGTCTGGAGTCGGGGTCTGGAAGAGTCGAGGTCTGGAGTCAGGGTCTGGAGTCGGGGTCTGGAAGAATCGAGGCCTGGAGTCAGGGTCTGGAGTCGGGGTCTGGAGGAGTCAGCGTCTGGATGAGTCGGGGTCTGGAGCCGGGGTCAGGAGTCAATGTCTGGAGTCGGGGTCTGATGTCGGGGTCTGAAGACGGGGTCTGTAGTCGGGGTCTTGAGTCGGGATCTGGCATCAGGGTCAGGAGTCGGGGTCTGGAGCCGGGGTCAGGAGTCGGGGTCTGGAGCCGGGGTCAGGAGTCGATGTCTGGAGTCGGGGTCTGGAGGAGTTGGTGTCTGGAGTCGGGGTCTGATGTCGGGGTCTGGAGATGGGGTCTGTAGTCGGGGTCTAGAGTCGGGATCTGGCATCGGGGTCAGGAGTCGGGGTCTGGAGGAGTCAGCGTTTGGTGGAGTCGGGGTCTGGAGCTGGGGTCTGGGGTCACTGTCTGGAGTCGGGGTCTGGAGTCGGGCTCTTGTGTCGGGGTCTGCAGTCGAGGTCTGGAGGGGTCAGTGTTGGCAGTCGGTGTCTGGAGTCGGGGTCTGGATTTGGGCCCTGGAGTCGGTGTCTGGACTCGGGGTCTGGAGTCGGGGCCTGGAGGAGTCAGGGTCTGGATTCGGGGAATGGAGTCGGGGACTGGAGTCGGGGTCTGTAGTCGGAGTCTGGAGTCGGGGTCTCAAGTCGGGATCCGGCATCAGGGTCAGGAGTCGGGGTCCGGAGGAATCGGTGCCTGGAGGAGTCGGGGTATGGAGCCGGGGTCTGGAGTCGGAGTCTGGAGTCGGGGTCTGGAGGAGTAATTTTCAGCAGTCGGTGTCTGGAGTTGGGCTTTGGATTCATGTCTGGAGTCGGGGTCTGGAGTCAAGGTCTGGTGGAGTCGGGGTCTGGAGTCGCAGTCTGGAGTCGGGGACTGGAGTCGGGGTCTGGCATCGGGGTCTGGAGTCGGCATCCAAAGTCGGGGTCCGGAGGCGGGATCTGTAACGGTCGAGGTCTGGTGTCGGGTTCTGGTGTCGGGGTCTGGAGTCGGGGTCAGGAGTCGGGGTCAAGAGTTGGGGTCTGTGGTGGAGGTCTGTGGTCGGGGTCTGGAGTCGAGTTCTGGAATCGGGGCTGGAGTCGGGGTTTGGAGTCGGTGTCCGGAGTCGGGCTCTGGAGTCAGGGTCTGGAGGAGTCGGGGTCTGGCGTCGGGGTCTGGGGTCGCGTTCCAAATTCGTTGTCCGGAATCGGGGTCTGTAAGAGTCGATGTCTGGTGTCGGGGTCTGGAGTCAGGGTCTGGAGTCTCGGTCTGGAGTCGGGGTCTGGAAGAGTCGAGGTCTGGAGTCAGGGTCTGGATTCGGGGTCTGGAAGAGTCGAGGTCTGGAGTCAGGGTCTGGAGTCGGGGTCTGGAGGAGTCAGTGTCTGGATGAGTCGGGGTCTGGAGCCGGGGTCAGGAGTCGATGTCTGGAGTCGGGGTCTGGAGGAGTTGGTGTCTGGAGTCGGGGTCTGATGTCGGGGTCTGGAGACGGGGTCTGTAGTCGGGGTCTCGAGTCGGGATCTGGCATCGGGTCAGGAGTCGGGGTCTGGAGGAGTCAGCGTCTGGCGGAGTCAGAGTCTGGAGTCTTGGTCTGGAGGAGTAGGGGTCTGGAGGAGTCGGGGTCTGGAGGAGTCGGGGTCTGGAGGAGTCAGGGTCTGGAGTCGGGGTCTGGAGGCGTAGGGGTCTGGAGTCAGGGTCTAGAGTTGGGGTCTGGATTCGGGGTCTGGAGTCAGTTCTGGAGGAGTAGGTGTCAGCTGTCAGTATCTGGAGTCAGGGTCTGGAGTCGGGGCCTGGAGTCGGCATCTGGAGTCAGGGTCTGGAGTGGGGGCCTGGAGGATTCGGTGTCTGGAATCGGGGTCTGGAGCCGGGGCCCGGAGCCGGGGTCTGGAGTTGGGGTCTGGAGTTGGGGTCAGGAGTCAGGGACCTGAGTCGGCATCTGGAGTCGGGGTCTGGAGTCAATGTCTGAGGAGTCGAGGTCTGGTGTTGGGGTTTGGAGGAGTTGTGGCCTGGAGTCGGGGTCTGGAATCGGTGTCTGGAGTCAGGTTCTGGAGACGAGGTCTGGAGGAGTCGGGATATGGTGTCACGGTCTGGAGTCGTGTTCTAGAGTCGGCATCTGGAGTCAGGGTCTGGAGTTGGTGTCTGGAGGAGTCAAGGTCTGGTGTCGGGGTCTGGAGTCGATGTCTGGAGTAGCGGTCTGAAGTCAGAGTTTGGAGCCGGGATCTGGAGGCAGTTTGTGGAGTCGGGGTCTGGAGTCGTGGTCAGGAGTCGGTGTCTGGAAGAATCGGGGTCTGGAGTCGCGGTTTGGAGTCAGGCTGTGGAGTCGGGGTCTGGAGCTGGGGCTGGAGGAGTTGGCTTCTGCAGTCGGTGTCTGGAGTCGGGGCCTGGAGGAGTCAGGGTCTGGATTCAGGGACTGGAGTCGGGGACTGGAGTCGGGGTCTGTAGTCGGAGTCTGGAGCGGTTGGGGAGTGGAGTCGGAGTCTGGAGTCGGGGTCTCGAGTCGGGATCCGGCATCGGGGCCAGGAGTCGGGGTCCGGAGGAATCGACGTCTGGAGGAGTCGGGGTATGGAGGAGTAGTTTTCAGCAGTCGGTGTCTGGAGTCGGGCTTTGGATTCATGTCTGGAGTCGGGGTCTGGAGTCAAGGTCTGGTGGAGTCGGGGTCTGGAGTCGCAGTCTGGAGTTGGGGTCTAGAGTCGAGGTCTGGAGTCGGGGACTGGAGTCGTGGTCTGGCGTCGGGGTCTGGAGTCGGCATCCAAAGTCGGGGTCCGGAGGCGGGTTCTGTAAGGGTCCAGGTCTGGTGTCGGGTTCTGTAGTCGGGGTCAGGAGTCGGGGTCAAGAGTTGGGGTCTGTGGTGGAGGTCTGTGGTCGGGGTCTGTAGTCGGGTTCTGGAGTCGGGGCTGGAGGAGTCAGGTTCTGGAGTTGGGGTGGAGTCGGGGTCAGGAGTCGGGGTCTGGAGGAGTCGGGGTCTGGAGTCGCAGTCTGGAGTCGGGGTCTGGAGAAGTCAGCGCCTGAATTCGGGGTCTCGAGTCGGGGTCTAGAGGAGTCGGGGTCTTGAGTCGGGGACGGGAGTCAGGGTCTGGAATCGGAGTCTGGAGGAGTCGGGGTCTGGAGTCGGGGTCCGGCGTCGGCGTCTGGAGGTTTTGGCGTCTGGAGGAGTCGGGGTCTGGAGCCGGGTTCTGGTGACGGGGTCTTGATTCGGGTTCTGGAGTTGGGATCTGGAGTCGGGGTCTGGAGCCGGGATCTGGAGTCGGTTATGGAGGAGTCGGTGTCAGCTGTCAGTGTCTGGAGTCGGGGACTGGAGTCGGGGCCTGGAGTTGGCATCTGGAGTCAGGGTCTGGAGTTGGGCGCCTGGAGGATTCGGTGTCTGGAGTCAGGGTCCGGAGCCTGGGCCTGGAGCCGGGCTCTGGAGTCGGGGTCTGGAGTTGGGGATTTGAGTCGGCATCTGGAGTCGGTGTCTGGAGTTGGTGTCTGGAGGTGTCGGGGTCTGGGGTCGGAGTCTGGAGTCGAGGCCAGGAGTCGGTGTCTGGAATCGGGGTCTGGAGTCGGGTTCTGGAGACGAGGTCTGGAGGAGTCGGGATCTGGTGTCGGGGTCTGGAGTCGGGTTCTAGAGTCAGCATCTGGAGTCGGGGTCTGCAGTCGGTGTCTGGAGTTGTGGTCTGAAGTTAGAGCCTGGAGTCGGTGTCCAGAGTCGGGCTCCAGAGTCGGGCTCTGGAGTCAGGGTCTGGAGGAGTCGGGATCTGGCTTCGTGGTCTGGAGTCGCGTTCCAAATTCGTGGTCCAGAGTCGGGGGCTGTAAGAGTCGATGTCTGGTGTCGGGGTCTGGAGTCGGGGTCTGGAGGAGTCAGCGTCTCAAGGAGTCGGGGTCTGGAGCCGGGGTCATGAGTCGATGTCTGGAGTCGGGGTCGGGAGTCAGGGTCTGATGTCAGTGCCTGGAGACGGGGTCTGTATTCTGGGTCTGTAGTCAGGGTCTGGAGTCGGGATCTGGTGTCGGGGTCAGGAGTCGGGGTCTGGAGGAGTCGGGGTCTGGAGGAGTCGGGGTCTGGAGTCAGGATCTGGAGTCAGGGCCTGGAGCCGGGGTCTGGAGTCAGGTTCTGGAGTTGGGGTCTGGAGTCGGGGTCTCGAGGAGACGGGGTCTGGAGTCGGCATCTTGAGTCGGGGTCTGCAGGTGTCGGGGTCTGGAGTCAGGGTCTGCAGTCGGGGACTGGAGTTGGGGTCTGGATTCGGGGTCTGGAGGAACCGATATTTGGAGTCGGGGTCTGGAGTTGGGGTCTGGAGTCTGGGTCTGGAGTCGGGGCCTGGAGGAGTCGGGGTCAGATGTTGGGGTTTGGAGTCGGAGTCTGGAGTCGGGGTCTGCAGTCAGGGTCTAGAGTTTTTGGAGTCTGGAAGGGTCGAGGTCTGATGTTGGGGTCTGGAGTCAGGGACTGGAGTTGGGGTCTGGAGTTGGTGTCTGGAGGAGTGGGGTTCTGGTATCGGCTTCTGGTGTCGGAGTCTGGAGTCGGTGTGTGGAGTCGGTGTCTGGAGTCGGGGTCTGGAGGAGTCGCGGTCTGGAGGAGTCGGATTCTGGAGTCGGGGTCTGGAGTCAGGATCTGGAGTCGGGGCCTGGAGTTGGGGTCTCCAGTCGGGGTCTGGAGTCAGCGTCTGGAGTCAGGCTCTGGAGACTGGGTCTGGAGTCGGGGTCTGGAGGATTCGGGGTCTGGAGTCATGGCCTGGAGTTGGGGTCTGGAGTCGGTGTCTGGAGTTGGGGTCTGGAGTTGGGGTCTGGAGTCGGTGTCTGGAGTCGGCTCTGGGGTCGGGGTCTGGAGACGGGATCTGGAGTCGGGGTCTGAAATCATTGGGGTCTGGAGTCGGGGTCTGGAGTCGGTGTCTGGAGGAGTTGTGGTCTGAAGCCGTGGTCTGGAGTCGGGGCCTGGAGTCGGGATCTTGAGTCGGGGTCTGAAAGATTTGTGGTCTGGAGTCGGGGACTGGAATCGGGGTCTGGAGTTGGGCTCTGGAGTCGGGCTCTGGATTCGGGGTCAGGAGTTGGGGTCTGGAGGAGTCAGGGTATGGGGTCGGGGTCTTGAGTCGCATTCTGGAGTCAGGGTCTGGAGGAGTGGGGTTCTGGTGTCGGGGTCTGGACTCGGGGTATGGATTCACGGTCTGGAGTCTGGGACTGGAGGAGTCAGGGTCTGGAGGAGTTGGAGTCTGGAGGAGTCGAGGTCTGCAGTAGTCAGGGTCTGGAGTCGGGGTCTGGAGTCGGTGTCTGGAGTCGGGGTCTGGAGGAGTCGGGTTCTGGAGGAGTCGGGGCCTGGAGTCAGGGTCTGGAGTCGGGATCTTGAGTCAGGGTCTGGAGTCGGGGTCTGGAGTCGGGGCCTGGCATTGGTGTCTGGAGGAGTCGGGGTCTGGTGTCGGGGTCTGGAGGATTCGGGATCTGCTGTAGTCGGGGTCTGGATTCTGGGCCCGGAATCGGTTTCTGGAGGAGTTGAGGTCTGGTGTCAGGGCCTGGAGTCAGGGACTGGCATCGGGGTCTGGAGCAGACGGCGTCTGGAGATGGGGTCTGGAGTCAGGGTCCGGAATCGGGGTCAAGAGTCGGGGTCTGTGGTCGAGGTCTGTGGTCGGGGTCTGGAGACGGGGTCTGGAGTCGGGGTCTGGAGGAGTCGTGGCCTGGAGTCATGGTCTGGAATTGGGACCTGGAGTCGGGTTCTGGAGTCGGGGACTGGAGTTGGGGTCTGGTGTCTGGGTCTGGAGTCGGGATCTGGCGTCGGGGTCTGGCGTCGGGGTCTGGTGTCGGGGTCTGGAGTCGGTGACTGGAGGAGTCGAGGTCCAGTGTCGGGGTCTGGAGGAGTTGTGGCCTGGAGTCGGGGTCTGGAATCGGGGTCTGGAGTCAGGTTCTGGAGACGAGGTCTGGAGGAGTGGAGATATGGTGTTGGGGTCTGGAGTCGTGTTCTAGAGTCGGCATCTGGAGTCACAGTCTGGATTTGGTGTCTGGAGGTGTCGAGGTCTGGTGTTGGGGTCTGGAGTCGATGTCTGGAGTCGCGGTCTGAAGTCAGAGTCTGGAGGCGGGGTCTGGAGGCGGTTTGTGGAGTCGGGATCTGGAGTCGCGGTCAGGAGTCGGTGTCTGGAAGAATCGGGGTCTGGAGTCGGGGTTTGGAGTCGGTGTGTGGAGTCGGGGTCTGGAGCCGGGTCTGGAGGAGTCGGTTTCTGCAGTCGGGGCCTGGAATCGGTGCCTGGAGGAGTCAGGGTCTGGATTCGGGGACTGGAGTCAGGGTCTGTAGTAGGAGTCTGGAGGGGTCGGGGAGTGGACTCGGAGTCTGGAGTCAGGGTCTCGAGTCGGGGTCTCGAGTCCGGGTCTCGAGTCGGGATCCGGCAACGGGGTCAGGAGTCGGGGTCCGGAGGAATCGGCGTCTGGAGCAGTCGGGGTATGGAGCCGGGATCTGGAGTCAGAGTCTGGAGTCGGGGTCTGGAGGAGTAGTTTTCAGCAGTCGGTGTCCGGATTCGGGCTTTGGATTCATGTCTGGAGTCGGGGTCTGGAGTCAAGGTCTGGTTGAGTCGGGGTCTGGAGTCGCAGTCTGGAGTCGGGGTCTAGAGTCGGGGTCTGGAGTCGGGGACTGGAGTCGTGGTCTGGTGTCGGGGTCTGGAGTCGGAATCCAAAGTCGGGGTCCGGAGGCGGGGTCTGTTAGGGTCGAGGTCTGGTGTCAGGTTCTGGTGTCGGGGTCTGGAGTCGTGGTCAGGTTTCGGGGTCTGGAGTCGGGGTCAGGAGTCGGAGTCTGGAGGAGACGGGGTCTGGAGTCGGGGTCTGGAGTCGCTGTGGGGGTCTGGAGAAGTCAGCACCTGAAGTCGGGGTCTGGAGGCGGGGTCTAGAGGATTCGGGGCCTGGAGTCGGGGACTGGAGTTGGGGTCTGGAATCGGAGTCTGGAGGAGTCGGGGTCTGGAGTCGGGGTCCGGCGTCGGCGTCTGGAGTTTTCTGCATCTGGAGGAGTTGGGGTCTGGAGCCGGGTTCTGGTGCCGGGGTCTGGAGTCTGGATCTGGAGTCGGGGTCTGGAGTCGGGGTCTGGAGTCAGTTCTGGAGGAGTCGGTGTCAGCTGTCAGTGTCTGGAGTCGGGGACTGGAGTCGGGGCCTGGAGTTGGCATCTGGAGTCAGGGTCTGGAGTGGGGGTCTGGAGGATTTGGTGTCTGGAGTCGGGGTCTGGAGCCGGGGCCCGGAGCCAGGGTCTCGAGTCGGGGTCTGGAGTTGTGGTCAGGAGTTGGGGACTTGAGTCAGCATCTGGAGTCGGTGTCTGGAGTCGGTGTCTGGAGGTGTCGAGGTCTGGTGTCAGGGTCTGGGGTCGGGGTCTGGTGTCGGATTCTGGAGGAGTTGTGGCCGAGAGTTGGGGTCTGGAATCGGGGTCTGGAGTCGGGTTCTGGAGACGAGGTCTGGAGGAGTCAGGATCTGGTGTCGGGGTCTGGATTCGGGTTCTAGAGTCGGCATCTGGAGTCGGTGTCTGAAGGAGTCGAGGTCTGGTGTCGGGATCTGGAGTTGATGTCTGGAGTCGTGGTCTGAAGTTAGAGTCTGGAGGCGGGGTCTGGAGTCGGGGTCTGGAGTCGGGGTCTGGAGTCGGGGTCTGGAGTCGGGGTCTGGAGTCGGGGTCTGGAGTCGGGGTCTGGAGTCGGGGTCTGGAGTTGGGGTCTGGAGTCGGGGTCTGGAGTCGGGGTATGGAGTCGGCGTCTGGAGAAGGGGTCTGGAGATGGGGTCTGGAGGAGTCGGTGTCAGCAGTCAGTGTCTGGAGTTGGGGTCTGGAGTTGGGCCTTGGAGTAGGCGTCTGGAGTCAGGGTCTGGAGTGGGGGTCTGGTGGAGTCGGGGTGTGGAGTGTCGGTCTGGAGTCACGGTCTGAAGTCGGGGTCCGGACGAGTCAGCGTCTGGATTCGAGATCTGGAGTCGGGGTCTGGAGGTGTCGAGGTCTGGAGTCAGGGACTGGAGTCGGAGTCGGGGTTTGGAGTTGTGGTCTGGAATCGGGGTCCGGAGCAGGTGTCTGGAGTCGGGGTCTGGTGCCGGGGTCATGAGTCGGGGACTTGAGTCGGGGACTTGATTCGGGGTCTGCAGTGGGGGTCTGGAGTCGGGATCTGGCATCGGGGTCTGGCGTCGGGGTCTGGTGTCGGGGCTGGAGTCGGTGACTGGAGTTGGGGTCTGGAGTCAGGGTCTGGAGTTGGAGTCTGGAGTCAGGGTCAGGGTCTGGAGTCGGGGTCTGGAGTCAGGGACTGGAGTCGGGGTCTGGAGTCAGGGACTGGAGTCGTGGTCTGGCGTCGGGGTCTGGAGTCGGCATCCAAAGTCGGGGTCTGGAGTCGGGGTCTGTAAGGGTCGAGGTCTGGTGTCGGGTTCTGGTGTCGGGGTCTGGAGTCGGGGTCTGGAGTCGGGGTCTGGAGTCGGGGTCAGGAGTTGGGGTCAAGAATCGGGGTCTGTGGTCGAGGTCTGTGGTCGGGGTCAGGAGTCAGGGTCTGGAGTCGGGGTATGGAATCGGGGTCTGGAGCAGTCGGGGTTTGGAGTCAGGGTCTGGAGTCGGGGTCAGGAGTCGGGGTCAAGAATCGGGGTCTGTGGTCGAGGTCTGTGGTCAGGGTCAGGAGTCGAGGTCTGGAGTCGGGGTATGGAATCGGGGTCTGGAGCAGTCGGGGTTTGGAGTTGGGGTCTGGATTCAGGGTCTGGAGAAGACGGGGTCTGGAGTTGTGGTCTGGGGTCGGGGTATGGAATTGGGATCTGGAGCAGTCGGCGTCTGGAGTCGGGGTCTGGAGTCCAGGTTTGTAGTCGGTGTGTGGATTCGTGGTCTAGAGTCAGGGTCTGGAGGAGTCGGGGTCTGGAGTCAGGGTCTGGAGGAGTGGGGTTCTGGTGTCGGGTTCTGGTGTCAGGGTCTGGACCCGGGGTATGGATTCACGTTCTGGAGTCGGGGACTGGAGGATTCGGGGTCAGGAGAAGTCAGGTTCTGGAGGAGTCGGGGTTTGGAGGAGTCGTGGTCTGAAGTCGTGGTCTGTAGTCAGGGCCTAGAGTCTGGGTCTGGAGTCGGGGTCTGGAGGAGTCGGGATCTTGACTCGGTGTCTGGAGTCGGGATCTTGAATCGGTGTCTGGAGTCAGGGTCCGGAGTAGTCGGGGTCTGGAGGAGTTGGGGTCTGCAGTAGTCGGGGACTGGAGTCGGGACCCGGAGTCAGTTTCTGGAGGAGTTGAGGTCTGGAGTCAGGGCCTTGAGTCGGGGTCTGGAATCAAGGTCTGGAGCAGTCGAGGCCTGAAGTCAGGATCTGGAATCGGGGTCTTGAGTGGGTGTCTGGAATCGGGGTCTTGAGTCGGTATGTGGATTTGGGGTCTGGAGTCGGGGTCTGGAGTCAGGGCCTGGAGGAGTCGGTGTCTGGAGTCGGGGTCTGGAGTCGGTATGTGGATTCGTGGTCTGGAGTCGGGGTCTGGATACGGGGTCTGGAGGAGTCGGAGTCTGGAGTCGGGGTCTGGAGTCGGGGTCTGGAGTCGGGGTCTGGAGGAGTGGGGTTCTGGTGTCGGGTTCTGGTGTCGTGGTCTAGACTCGGGGTATGGATTCATGGTCTGGAGTCAGGGTTAGGAGGAGTCGGTGGCTGGAGGAGTCGGGGTCTGGAGGAGTCGGGGTAGGGAGTCAGGATCTAGAGTCGGCGCCTGGAGTCGGGGTCTGTAGTCGGGACCTGGAGTCTGGTTCTGGAGTCGGTGTCTGGAGGAGTCGAAGTCTGGAATCGGGGTCTGGAGTTGGGGTCTTGAGTCGGTGTCTTGGGTCAGTGTCTGGAGGAGGCGGGGTCTGGAGGAGTCGGGGTCTGGAGTCAGGGTCTGGAGTCATTGTCTGGAGTTGGGGTCTGGAGGAGTCGGGGTCCAGTGTCATGGTCTGGAGGAGTCGGGGTCTGGAGTCAGGGTCTGGAGTCATTGTCTGGAGTTGGGGTCTGGAGGAGTCAGGGTCCAGTGTCATGGTCTGGAGGAGTTGTGGTAAGGAGACAGGGTCTGGAGTCGGTATCTGGAGTCAGGATCTTGAATCGGGGTCTGGAGTCGGGGCCTGGAGTCAGGGTCTGGAGGAGTCAGTGTCTGGTGTCGGGGTCTGCAGGAGTCATGGTCTGCAGTAGTCGGGGTCTGGAGTCGGGGCCCGGAGTCGGTTTCTGGAGGAGTTGAGGTCTGGAGACAGGACCTGGAGTCGGGGACTGGCATTGGGGTCTGGAGCAATCGGGGTCTGGAGTCGGGGTCTGGAGTTGGGGTCTTGAGTCGGGGTCTGGAGTCGGGATCTTGAAATGGGGTCTGGAGTCGGGGTCTGGAGTCGGGGCCTGGCATTGGGGTCTGGAGGAGTCGGGGTCTAGTGTCAGGGTCCAGAGGAGTCGGGGTCTGCAGTTGTCGGGGTCTGGAGTCGGGGTCTGGAGTTGGGGTCTTGAGTCAGGGTCTGGAGTCGGGAACTTGAAACGGGGTCTGGAGTCGGGGTCTGGAGTCGGGGCCTGGCATTGGGGTCTGGAGGAGTCGGGGTCTGGTGTCAGGGTCCGGAGGAGTCGGGGTCTGCAGTTGTCTGGGTCTGGAGTCAGGGTCCAGAGTCGGTTTCAGGAGGAGTTGAGGTCTGGAGTCAGGGCCTGGAGTCGGGGACTTGCATCGGGGTCTGGAGCAGACGGGGTCTGGAGACGGGGTCTGGTGTCAGGGTCTGGAGTCAGGGTCTTGAGACGGTGTGTGGATTTGGGGTCTGGAGTTGGGGACTGGCATCGGGGTCTGGAGCAGATGGGGCCTGGAGTCGAGGTCTGGAATCAGGGTCTGGAGCAGTAGGGGTCTGGAGCCGGGATCTGGAATCGGGGTCTTGAGTCGGTGTGTGGATTTGGGGTCTGGAGTCGGGGTCTGGAGCAGTCAGGGTCTGGAATCGGGGTATGGGATCGGGGTCTGGAGCAGTCGGGGTTTGGAGTCGTGGTCTGGAGTCGTGGTCTGGAGTCGGGGTCTGGATTCGGGGTCTGGAGTCGGGGTCTGGTGTCGAGGTCTGGAGGAGTTGGGGTCTGTGGTCGGGGTCCGAAGTCGGGGTCTGGAGTTGGGGTCTGGAGGAGTGGGGTTCTGGTGTCCGGTTCTGCTGTCAGGTTCCAGACTCAGGGTATGGATTCACGGTCTGGAGTCAGTGTCTGGAGTCGGGGTCTGGATTCGGGGTCTGGAGAAGACGGGGTCTGCAGTCAGGGTCTGGAGTCAGGGTATGGAATTGTGGTCTGGAGCAGTCGGGGTCTGGAGTTGGGGTGTGGAGTCCAGGTTTGTAGTCGGTGTGTGGATTCATGGTCTGGAGTCGGGGTCTGGAGGAGTCAGGGTCTGGAGTCGGGGTATGGATTCACATTCTGGAGTCGTTGTCTGGAGTCGGGGTCTGGAGAAGATGGGGTCTGCAGTCGGAGTCTGGAGTCGGGGTATGGAATTGGGGTCTGGAGCAGTCGGGGTCTGGAGTCGGTTTGTGGAGTCCAGGTTTGTAGTCGGTGTGTGGATTCGTGATCTGGAGTCGGGGTCTGGAGGAGTCGGGGTCTGGAGGAGTCAGGGTCTGGAGTCGGGGTATGGATTCACGTTCTGGAGTCAGGGACTGGAGCATTCGGGGTCCAAAGAAGTCGGGTTCTGGAGGAGTCGGGGTCTGGAGTCGGGGTCCGGTGTCGGCGTCTGGAGTTTTCTGCGTCTGGAGGAGTTGGGGTCTGGAGCCGGGTTCTGGTGCCGGGGTCTTGAGTCGGGTTCTGGAGTCAGGATCTGGAGTCGGGGTCTGGAGTCGGGGTCTGGAGTCGGGGTCTGGAGTCGGGGTCTGGAGTCGGGGTCTGGAGTCGGGGCCTGGAGTCAGTTCTGGAGGAGTAGGTGTCAGCTGTCAGTGTCTGGAGTTGGGGACTGGAGTCGGGGCCTGGAGTTGGCGTCTGGAGTCAGGGTCTGGATTGGGGGTCTGGAGGTTTCGGTGTCTGGAGTCGGGGTCTGGAGCCGGGGTCTCGAGTCGGGGTCTGGAGTTGGGGACTTGAGTCAGCATCTGGAGTTGGTGTCTGGAGGTGTCGAGGTCTGGTGTCGGGGTCTGGGGTCGGGGTCTAGATTCGAGGCCTGGACTCGGGGTCTGGAGTCGGGGTCTGGAGTCGGGTTCTGGAGACGAGGTCTGGAGGAGTCAGTCCAGAGTCGGGCTCCAGAGTCGGGCTCCAGAGTCGGGCTCTGGAGTCAGGGTCTGGAGTCAGGGTCTGGAGGAGTCGGCGTCTGGAGTCAGGATCTGGAGTCAGGGCCTGGATTCGGGGTCTGGAGTCGGGGACTGGAGTTTGGGTCTGGAGTCGGAGTCTGGAGGAGTCGGGGTCTGGAGCCGGGGTCAGGAGTCGATGTCTGGATTCGGGGTCTGGAGTCGGGGTCTGATGTCAGTGTCTGGAGACGGGGTCTGTATTCGGGGTCTGAAGTCGGGGTCTGGAGTCGGGATCTGGCGTCGGGGTCAGGAGTCAGGGTCTGGAGGAGTCAGCGCCTGGTGCATTCGGGGTCTGGAGCCGGGGTCTGGAGTCGGGGTCTGGAGTCGGGGTCTGGAGTCGGGGTCTTGTGTCAGGGTCTGCAGTCAGGGTCTGGAGGGGTCAGTGTCAGCAGTCAGTGTCTGGAGCCGATGTCTGGAGTTGGGCCCTGGAGTAGGCGTCTGGAGTCAGGGTCTGGAGTGGGGGTCTGGTGGAGTTTGTGCCTGGAGGAGTCGCTGTTTGCAGTCGTGCTGTGGAGTCAGGGTCTGGAGTTGGGGCTGGAGGAGTCGGGTTCTGTAGTCGGGGTCTGAAGTTGGGGTCTGGATGAGTCAGGGTCTGGATTTGGGTTCTGGAGTCGGGGACTGGAGTTGGGGTCTGTAGTCGGAGTGTGGAGCAGTCGGGGTCTAGAGTCAGGGTCTGGAGTCGGAGTCAGGAGTCGGGGTCTGGAGTCGGGGTCTGGAGTCGGGCTACGGAGTCATGGTCTGGAGAAGGGGTCTGGAGAAGGGGTCTGGAGATGGGATCTGGAGGAGTCGGTGTCAGCAGTCAGTGTCTGGAGTCGGGGTCTGGAGTTGGGCCTTGGAGTAGGCGTCTGGAGTCAGGGTCTGGAGTGGGGGTCTGGTGGAGTCGGGGTGTGGAGGAGTCGTGGTCTGAAGTCGTGGTCTGTAGTCAGGGCCTAGAGTCTGGGTCTGGAGTCGGGGTCTGGAGGAGTCGGAGTCTGGATTCTCGGTCTGGAGTCGGTGTCAGGAGTCGGGGTCTGGAGGACGCGGGGTTTGGAGGACGCGGGGTCTGGAGGACGCGGGGTCTGGAGGACGCGGGGTCTGGAGGACGTGGGGTCTGGAGGACGCGGGGTCTGGTGGACGCGGGGTCTGGATTCATTGTCTGGAGTTGGATTCTGGAGGAGTCAGGGTCCGGTGTCATGGTCTGGAGGAGTCGGGGTCAGGAGTCAGGGTCTGGAGTCGGGGTCTGGAGGAGTCGGGATCTTGACTCAGTGTCTGGAGTCGGGATCTTGAATCGGTGTCTGGAGTCAGGGTCCGGAGTAGTCGGGGTCTGGTGTTGGGGTCTGGAGGAGTCGGGGTCTGCAGTAGTCGGGGTCTGGAGTTGGGGCCCAGAGTCAGTTTCTGGAGGAGTTGAGGTCTGGAGTCAGGGCCTGGAGTCGGGGACTGGCATCGGGGTCTGGAGCAGACAGGGTCTGGAGTCGGGGTCTGGAGTCGGGGTCTGGAGTCGGGGTCTTGAGTAGGGATCTTGAATCGGGGTCTGGAGTCGGGGTCTGGAGTCGTTGTCTGGAGTTGGGTTCTGGAGGAGTTGGGGTCCAGTGTCGTGGTCCGAAGGAGTTGGGATCTGGAGTCAGTGTCAGTAGTCGGGATCTTGAATCGGGGTCTAGAGTTGGGGTCTGGAGTCGGGGCCTGGTGTTGGGGTCTGGAGTAGTCGGGGTCTGGTGTCGGGGTCTGGGGGAGACGGGGTCTGCAGTAGTCGGGGTCTGGAGTCGGGGCCCGGAGTCAGTTTCTGGAGGAGTTGAGGTCTGGAGTCAGGGCCTGGATTCGGGGACTGGCATCGGGATCTGGAGCAGATGGGGCCTTGAGTCGGGGTCTGGAGTCGGGGTCTGGAATCGGGGTCTTGGGTCGGTGTCTGGATTTGGGGTCTTGAGTCGGTGTGTGGATTTGGGGTCTGGAGTCAGGGTCTGGAGTCAGGGCCTGGAGGAGTTGGTATCTTGAGTTGGGGTCTGGAGTCGGTGTCTGGATTCGGGGTCTGGAGAAGACGGGGTCTGGAGTCGGGGTCTGGAGTCGGGTTATGGAATTGGGGTCTGGAGCAGTCGGGGTCTGGAGTCGGGGTCTGGAGTCCAGGTCTGGAGCCGGGGTCTGGAGACCAGTTCTGGAGTCGGGGTCTGGAGGTGTGGGGTTCTGGTGTCGTGGTCTGGACTCGGGGTATGGATTCATGGTCTGGAGTCGGGGAATGGAGGAGTTGGTGTCTGGAGGAGTCTGGGTCGGGAGTCAGGATCTGGAGTCAGTGCCTGGATTCGGGGTCTGGAGTCACGGTCTGGAGTCGTGGTCTGGAGGAGTCATGGTCTGTAGTCGGGGCCTGGAGTCTGGTTCTGGAGTCAGGGTCTGAAGGAGTCAGAGTCTGGAATCGGGGTCTGGAGTTGGGGTCTTGAGTCGGTGTCTTGGGTCAGTGTCTGGAGGAGGCGGGGTCTGGAGGAGTTGGGGTCTGGAGTCGGGGTCTGGAGTCGGGGTCTGGAGTCAGGATCTTGACTTGGGTTCTGGAGTCGGTGTCTGGAGTCGGGGCCTGGTGTTGGGGTCTGGTGTCGGGGTCTGGAGGAGTCGGGGTCTGCAGTAGTTGGGGTCTGGAGTCGGGGCCCGGAGTCAGTTTCTGGAGGAGTTGAGGTCTGGAGTCAGGGCCTGGAGTCGGGGACTGGCATCGGGGTCTGGAGCAGATGTAGCCTTTAGTCAGGGTCTGGAGTCGGGGTCTGGAATTGGGGTCTTGAGTCGGTGTGTGGAATCGGGGTCTTGAGTCGATGTGTAGATTTGGGGTCTGGAGTCGGGGTCTGGAGTCAGGGCCTGGAGGAGTCGCTGTCTGGAGAAGGGGTCTGGAGTCGGTGTCTGGATTCATGGTCTGGAGAAGACTGGGTCTGGATTTGGGGTCTGGAGTCGGGGTCTGGAGTCAGGGCCTGGAGTCAGGGCCTGGAGGAGTCACTGTCTGGAGAAGGGGTCTGGAGTCGGTGTCTGGATTCATGGTCTGGAGAAGACGGGGTCTGGAGTCGGGTTCTGGTGTCGTGGTCTGGACTCGGGGTATGGATTCACGGTCTGGAGTCGGGGAATGGAGGAGTCGGGGTCCAGAGGAGTCGGTGTCTGGAGGAGTCGGGGTCTGGAGGAGTCGGGGTCGGGAGTCAGGATCTGGAGTCGGGATCTTGAATCGGGGTCAGGAGTCGTGGTCTGGAGTCGGGGCCTGGTATTGGGGTCTGGAGGAGTCGGGGTCTGGAGTCAGGGTCTTGAGTCGGTGTGTGGATTTGGGGTCTGGAGTCGGGGACTGGCATCGGGGTCTGGAGCAGATGGGGCCTGGAGTCGGGGTCTGGAATCGGGGTCTGGGGCAGTCGGAGTCTGAAGTCGGTGTCTGGAATCGGGGTCTTGAGTCGGTGTGTGGATATGCGGTCTGGAGTCGCCATCTGGAGTCAGGGCCTGGAGGAGTCGGTGTCTGGAGCCGGGGTCTGGAGTCGGTGTCTGGATTCGGGGTCTGGAGAAGACGGGGTCTGGAGTCAGGGTTTGGAGTCGGGGTATGGAATTGGGGTATGGAGCAGTCGGGGTCTGGAGGCGGGGTCTGGAGTCCAGGTCTGGAGTCGGGGTCTGGAGTCCAGGTCTGGAGTCAGGGTCTGGAGTCCAGGTCTGGAGTCAGGGTCTGGTGGAGTGGGGTTCTGGTGTCGGGTTCTGGTGTCGGGGTCTGGACTCAGGGTATGGATTCACGATCTGGAGTCGGCGCCTGGAGTGGGGGTCTGGAGTCACGGTCTGGAGGAGTTATGGACTGAAGTCGTGGTTTGTAGTCGGGGCCTGGAGTCTGGTTCTGGAGTCGGGGTCTGGAGGTGTCGGAGTCTGGAATCGGGGTCTGGAGTTGGGGTCTTGAGTCGGAGTCTTGGGTCAGTGTCTGGAGGAGGTGGGGTCTGGAGGAGTCGGGATCTGGAGTTCATGTCAGGAGTCGGGATCTTGACTCAGGGTCTGGAGTCGGGGTCTGGAGTCAGGGCCTGGTGTTGGGGTCTGGAGTAGTCGGGGTCTGGTGTCGTGGTCTGGAGGAGTCAGGGTCTGCAGTAGTCGGGGTCTGGAGTCGGGGCCCGGTGTCAGTTTCTGGAGGAGTTGAGGTCTGGAGTCAGGGCCTGGAGTCGGGGACTGGCATCGGGGTCTGGAATCAGGGTCTGGAGCAGTCAAGGTCTGAAGTCGGGGTCTGGAATCGGGGTCTTGAGCCGGTGTCTGGAATCGGGGTCTGGAGCAGTCAAGGTCTGAAGTTGGGGTCTGGATCGGGGTCTTGAGTTGGTGTCTGGAATCGGGGTCTTGAGTCGGTGTGTGGATTTGGGGTCTGGAGTCAGGGTCTGGAGTCAGGGCCTGGAGGAGTCGCTGTCTGGAGAAGGGGCCTGGAGTCGGTGTCTGGATTCGGGGTCTGGAGCAGACGGGGTCTGGAGTCCAGGTCTGGAGTCGGGGTATGGAGCAGTCGGGGTCTGGAGTCCAGGTCTGGAGTCGGTGTGTGGATTCGTGGTCTGGAGTCGGGGTCTGGATACGGGGTCTGGAGGAGTCGGGGTCTGGAGTCGGGGTCTGGAGGAGTGGTGTTCTGGTGTCAGGTTCTGGAGTCGTTGTCTGGACTCGGGGTATGGATTCACGGTCTGGAGTCGGGGAATGGAGGAGTCGGGGTCCGGAGGAGTCGGTGTCTGGAGGAGTCGGCGTCTGGAGGAGTCGGGGTCGGGAGTCAGGATCTGGAGTCGGGATCTTGAATCGGGGTCAGGAGTCGTGGTCTGGAGTCGGGGCCTGGTATTGGGGTCTGGAGGAGTCGGGGTCTGGAGTCAGGGTCTTGAGTCGGTGTGTGGATTTGGGGTCTGGAGTCGGGGACTGGCATCGGGGTCTGGAGTAGATGGGGCCTGGAGTCAGGGTCTGGAATCGGGGTCTGGAATCGGGGTCTGGGGCAGTTGGGGTCTGAAGTCGGGGTCTGGAATCGGGGTCTTGAGTCGGTGTGTGGATTTGCGGTCTGGAGTCGGGGTCTGGAGTCAGGGCCTGGAGGAGTCGGTGTCTGGAGCCGGGATCTGGAGTCGGTGTCTGGATTCGGGGTCTGGAGTCGGGGTCTGGAGTCGGGGTATGGAATTGGGGTCTGGAGCAGTCGGGGTATGGAGTCGGGGTCTGGAGGTGTCAGAGTCTGGAATCGGGGTCTGGAGTTGGGGTCTTGAGTCGGTGTCTTTGGTCAGTGTCTGGAGGAGGCGGGGTCTGGAGAAGGGGTCTGGAGTCGGTGTCTGGATTCAGGGTCTGGAGCAGACGGGGTCTGAAGTCGGGGTCTGGAGTCGGGGTATGGAGCAGTCGGGGTCTGGAGTCCAGGTCTGGAGTCGGTGTGTGGATTCGTGGTCTGGAGTCGGGGTCTGGATACGGGGTCTGGAGGAGTCGGGGTCTGGAGTCGGGGTCTGGAGGAGTGGGGTTCTGGTGTCGGGTTCTGGTGTCGTTGTCTGGACTCGGGGTATGGATTCACGGTCTGGAGTCGGGGAATGGAGGAGTCGGGGTCCGGAGGAGTCGGTGTCTGGAGGAGTCGGGGTTTGGAGGAGTCGGCGTCGGGAGTCAGGATCTGGAGTCGGGATCTTGAATCGGGGTCTGGAGTTGTCGTCTGGAGTCGGGGCCTGGAGCAGATGGGGCCTGGAGTCGGGGTCTGGAATCGGGGTCTGGGGCAGTCGGGGTCTGAAGTCGGGGTCTGGAATCGGGGTCTTGAGTCGGTGTGTGGATTTGCGGTCTGGAGTCGGGGTCTGGAGTCAGGGCCTGGAGGAGTCGGTGTCTGGAGTCGGGGTCTGGAGTCGGTGTCTGGATTCGGGGTCTGGAGAAGATGGGGTCTGGAGTCGGGGTCTGGAGTCGGGGTATGGAATTGGGGTCTGAGCAGTCGGGGTCTGG
This sequence comes from Cetorhinus maximus, assembly GCF_964194155.1. NCBI lineage: Eukaryota > Metazoa > Chordata > Chondrichthyes > Lamniformes > Cetorhinidae > Cetorhinus > Cetorhinus maximus. The sequence goes on from NC_135889.1 coordinate 25,952,149, forward strand.
AGTCAGAGTCTGGAGGTGTCAGAGTCTGGAATCGGGATCTGGAGTTGGGGTCTTGAGTCTGTGTCTTGGGTCAGTGTCTGGAGGAGGCGGGGTCTGGAGTCGGGGTCTGGAGTCATTCTCTGGAGTCGGGGTCTGGAGGAGTCAGAGTCTGGAATCGGGGTCTGGAGTTGGGGTCTTGAGTCGGAGTCTTGGGTCAGTGTCTGGAGGAGGTGGGGTCTGGAGTCGGGGTCTGGAGTCATTGTCTGGAGTCGGCATCTGGAGTCGGGATCTTGAATTGGGGTCTTGAGTCGGGGTCTGGAGTTGGGGTCTGGAGTTGGGCCTGGAGTCGGGGCCTGGCGTTGAGGTCTGGAGGAGTCGGGGTCTGGTGTCGGGGTCTGGAGGAGTCGGGGTCTGCATTTGTCGGGGTCTGGAGTCAGGGCCCGGAGTCAGTTTCTGGAGGAGTTGAGGTCTGGAGTCAGGGCCTGGAGTCGGGGACTGGCATCGGGGTCTGGAGCAGACGGGGTCTGGAGATGGGGTCTGGGGTCAGGGTCTGGAATCGGGGTCTGGAGCAGTAGGGGTCTGGAGTCAGGGTCTGGAGTCAGAGTCTTGAGTCGGTGTGTGGATTTGGGGACTGGCGTCACGGTCTGGAGCTGATGGGGCCTGGAGTCGGGGTCTGGAATCTGGGTCTGGAGCAGTCGGGGTCTGAAGGCGGTATCTGGAATCGGGGTCTTGAGTCGGTGTGTGGATTTGCAGTCTGGAGTCAGGGTCTGGAGTCAGGGCCTGGAGGAGTCGGTGTCTTGAGCCGGGGTCTGGAGTCGGTGTCTGGATTTGGGGTCTGGAGTCGGGGTCTGGAGTCCAGGTCTGGAGTCGGGGTGTGGAGACCAGGTCTGGAGCCGGGGACTGGAGGAGTGGGGTTCTGGCGTCGGGTTCTGGTGTTGGGGTCTGGACTCAGGGTATGGATTCACGATCTGGAGTCGGGATCCGGAGGAGTCAGGGTCTGGAGTCAGGATCTGGAGTCGGTGCCTGGAGTCGGGGTCTGGAGTCGCGGTCTGGAAGAGTCATGGTCTGAAGTCATGGTCTGTAGTCGGGGCCTGGAGTCTGGTTCTGGAGTCGGGGTCTGGAGGAGTCGGAGTCTGGAATCGGGGTCTGGAGTTGGGGTCTTGAGTCGGTGTCTTGGGTCAGTGTCTGGAGGAGGCGGTGTCTGGAGGAGTCAGGGTCTGGAGTCGGGGTCTGGAGTCGTTGTCTGGAGTTGGGTTCTGGAGGAGTCGGGGTCCGGTGTCATGGTCTGGAGGAGTCGGTGTCCGGTGTCGTGGTCTGGAGGAGTTGGGGTCTGGAGTCAGGGTCTGGAGTCGGGGTCTGCAGGAGTCGGGATCTGGAGTCGGTGTCAGGAGTCGGGATCTTGACTCGGGGTCTGGAGTCGGGGTCTGGAGTCGGGGCCTGGTGTTGGCGTCTGGAGTAGTCGGGGTCTGGTGTCGTGGTCTGGCGGAGTCGGGGTCTGCAGTAGTCGGGGTCTGGAGTCGGGGCCCGGAGTCAGTTTCTGGAGGAGTTGAGGTCTGGAGTCAGGGCCTTGAGTCGGGGTCTGGAGTCGGGGTCTGGAATCAGGGTCTGGAGCAGTCGAGGTCTGAAGTCGGGGTCTGGAATCGGGGTCGTGAGTCGGTGTCTGGAATCGGGGTCTTGAGTCGGTGTGTGGATTTGGGGTCTGGAGTTGGGGTCTGGAGTCAGGGCCTGGAGGAGTCGCTGTCAGGAGAAGGGGTCTGGAGTCAGTGTCTGGATTCGGGGTCTGGAGTTGGGGTCTGGAGTCGGGGTATGGAATTGGGGTCTGGAGCAGTTGGGGTCTGGAGTCGGGGTCTGGAGTCAGTGTGTGGATTCGTGGCCTGGAGTCAGGGTCTGGATACGGGGTCTGGAGGAGTCGGGGTCTGGAGTTGGTGTCTGGAGGAGTGGGGTTCTGGTGTCGGGTTCTGGTGTCGTGGTCTGGACTCGGGGTATGGATTCACGGTCTGGAGTCGGGGTATGGAGGAGTCGGGGTCCGGAGGAGTCGGTGTCTGGAGGAGTCGGGGTCTGGAGGAGTCGGGGTCTGGAGTCAGGATCAGGAGTCGGGATCTTGAATCGGGGTCTGGAGTTGTCATCTGGAGTCGGGGCCTGGAGCAGATGGGGCCTGGAGTCGGGGTCTGGAATCGGGGTCTGGAATCGGGGTCTGGGGCAGTCGGGGTCTGAAGTCGGGGTCTGGAATCAGGGTCTTGAGTCGGTGTGTGGATTTGCGGTCTGGAGTCGGGGTCTGGAGTCAGGGCCTGGAGGAGTCGGTGTCTGGAGCCGGGGTCTGGAGTCGGTGTCTGGATTCGGGGTCTGGAGAAGACAGGGTCGGGGTCTGGAGGCGGTGTATGGAATTGGGGTCTGGAGCAGTCGGGGTTTGGAGTCGGGGTCTGGAGTCGAGGTCTGGAGTCCAGGTCTGGAGTCAGGGTCTGGAGGAGTGGGGTTCTGGTATCGGGTGCTGGTGTCGGGGTCTGAGCTCAGGGTATGGATTCATGATCTGGAGTCGGCACCTGGAGTCGGGGTCTGGAGTCGCGGTCTGGAGGAGTCATGGTCTGAAGTCGTGGTCTGTAGTCGGGGCCTGGAGTCTGGTTCTGGAGTCGGGGTCTGGAGGAGTCGGAGTCTGGAATCGGGGTCTGGAGTTAGGGTCTTGAGTCAGTGTCTTGGGCCAGTGTCTGGAGGAGGCGGGGTCTGGAGGATGCGGGGTCTGGAGTCGGGGTCTGGAGTCGGCGTCTGGAGTCAGCGTCTGGAGTCGGCGTCTGGAGTCGGCGTCTGGAGTTGGCGTCTGGAGTTAGGATCTTGAATCGGGGTCTTGAGTCGGGGTCTGGAGTTGGGGTCTGGAGCAGTCGGGGTCTGGAGTCGGGATCTGGAGTCGTGATCTGGAGTCAGGGTCTTGAGTCTGTGTGTGGATTTGGGGTCTGGAGTCGGGGTCTGGAGCAGTCAGGGTCTGGAGTCGGGGTCTGGAGTCGGGGTATGGAACCGGGGTCTGGAGCAGTCGGGGTTTGGAGTCGTGGTCTGGAGTCGGGGTCTGGAGTCGGTGTCTGGATTCGGGGTCTGGAGTTGGGGTCTGGTGCCGAGGCCTGGAGGAGTTGGGGTCTGTGGGCAGGGTCCAAAGTCAGGGACTGGAGTTGGGGTCTGGAGGAGTGGGGTTCTCGTTTCCGGTTCTGCTGTCAGGTTCCAGACTCAGGGTATGGATTCATGGTCTGGAGTCAGTGTCTGGAGTCGGTGTTTGGATTCGGGGTCTGGAGAAGACGGGGTCTGCAGTCGGGGTCTGGAGTCGGGGTATGGACTTGGGGTCTGGAGCAGTCGGGGTCTGGAGTCGGGGTGTGGCGGATTCGGGGTCTGGAGGAGTGGGGTTCTGGTGTCGGGTTCTGGTGTCGGGGTCTGGACTCAGGGTATGGATTCACATTCTGGAGTCGGGGACTGGAGGATTCGGGGTCCAAAAAAGTTGGGTTCAGGAGGAGTCGGGGTCTGGAGGAGTCGTGGTCTGAAGTCGTGGTCTGTAGTCGGGGCCTAGAGTCTGGGTCTGGAGGATTCGGGATCTGGAGTCGGTGTCAGGAGTCGGGATCTTGAATCGGGGTCTGGAGTCGGGGTCTGGAGTCGGGGCCTGGTGTTGGGGTCTGGAGTAGTCGGGGTCTGGTGTCGGGGTCTGGAGGAGTCGGGGTCTGCAGTAGTCGGGGTCTGGAGTCGGGGACGGAGTCAGTTTCTGGAGGAGTTGAAGTCTGGAGTCAGGGCCTGGAGTCGGGGACTGGCATCGGGGTCTGGAGCAGATGGGGCCTTGAGTCGGGGTCGGGAGTCGGGGTCTGGAATCGGCGTCTTGAGTCGGTGTCTGGAATTGGGGTCTTGAGTCAGTGTGTGGATTTGGAGTCTGGAGCAGTCGGGGCCTGGAGTCCAGGTCTGGAGCCGGGGTATGGAGACCAGGTCTGGAGTCGGGGTATGGAATTGGGGTCTGGAGCAGTCAGGGTCTGGAGTTGGGGTCTGGAGTCCAGGTCTGGAGCTGGGGTCTGGAGACCAGGTCTGGAGCCGGGGTCTGAAGGTGTGGGGTTCTGGCGTCGGGTTCTGGTGTCATGGTCTGGACTCGGGGTATGGATTCACGGTCTGGAGTCGGGGAATGGAGCAGTCGGGGTCCGGAGGAGTCGGTGTCTGCAGGAGTCGGGGTCTTGAGGAGACGGGGTCGGGAGTCAGCATCTGGAGTCGGCGCCTGGAGTCGGGGACTGGAGTCACGGTCTGGAGTCGCGGTCTGGAGGAGTCATGGTCTGTAGTCGGGGCCTGGAGTCTGGTTCTGGAGTCGGGGTCTGAAGGAGTCGGAGTCTGGAATCGGGATCTGGAGTTGGGGTCTTGAGTCGGTGTCTTGGGTCAGTGTCTGGAGGAGGCGGGGTCTGGAGCAGTCGGGGACTGGAGTCAGGGTCTGGAGTCGGGGTCTGGAGCAGTCGAGGTCTGAAGTCGGGGTCTGGAATCGGGGTCTTGAGTCGGTGTGTGGATTTGGGGTCTGGAGTCGGGGTCTGGAGTCAGGGCCTGGAGGAGTCGCTGTCTGGAGAAGGGGTCTGGAGTCGGTGTCTGGATTCGGGGTCTGGAGAAGACGGGGTCTGGAGTCGGGTTCTGGTGTCGTGGTCTGGACTCGGGGTATGGATTCACGGTCTGGAGTTGGGGAATGGAGGAGTCGGGGTCCGGAGGAGTCGGTGTCTGGAGGAGTCGGGGTCTGGAGGAGTCGGGGTCAGGAGTGAGGATCTGGAGTCGGGATCTTAAATCGGGGTCTGGAGTCGTGGACTGGAGTCGGGGCCTGGTATTGGGGTCTAGAGGAGTCGGGGTCTGGAGTCAGGGTCTTGAGTCGGTGTCTGGAGTTGGGGTCTGGAGTCGGGGACTGGCATCGGGGTCTGGAGCAGATGGGGCCTGGAGTCGGGGTCTGGAATCGGGGTCTGGGGCAGTCGGGATCTGAAGTCGGTGTCTGGAATCGGGGTCTTGAGTCGGTGTGTGGATTTGCGGTCTGGAGTCGCGGTCTGGAGTCAGGGCCTGGAGGAGTCGGTGTCTGGAGTTGGGGTCTGGAGTCGGTGTCTGGATTCGGGGTCTGGAGAAGACGGGGTCTGGAGTCGGGGTCTGGAGTCGGGGTATGGAATTGGGGTCTGGAGCAGTCGGGGTCTTGAGTCGGGGTCTGGAGTCCAGGTCTGTAGTCGGGGCCTGGAGTCTGGTTCTGGAGTCGGGGTCTGGAGGAGTCGGAGTCTGGAATCGGGGTCTGGAGTTGGGGTCTTGAGTCGGTGTCTTGGGTCAGTGTCTGGAGGAGGCGGGATCTGTAGTCTGGGTCTGGAGTCGTTGTCTGGAGTTGGGGTCTGGAGGAGTCGGAGTCTGGAATCGGGGTCTGGAGTTGGGGTCTTGAGTCGGAGTCTTGGATCAGTGTCTGGAGGAGGCGGGGTCTGGAGTCGGGGTCTGGAGGAGTTGAGGTCTGGAGACAGGGCCTGGAGTCGGGGACTGGCATCGGGGTCTGGAGTAGGCGGGGTCTGGAGACGGGGTCTGGAGTCGGGGACTGGAGTCGGGGTCTGGAGGAGTCGGAGTCTGGAGCCGGGGTCTGGAGTCGTTGTCTGGAGTCGGTGTCTGGAGTCGGGATCTTAAATCGGGGTCTGGAATCGGCTCTGGAGTCGGGGCCTGGCGTTGGGGTCTGGAGGAGTTGGGGTCTTAAATCGGTGTCTTGGGTCAGTGTCTGGAGGAGGCGGGGTCTGGAGGAGTCGGGGTCTGGTGTCGGGGTCTGAAGTCGTTGTCTGGAGTGGGGGTCTGGAGGAGTCGAGGTCCGGTGTCGTGGTGTGGAGGAGTTGGGGTCAGGAGACAGGGTCTGGAGTCAGTGTCTGGAGTTGGGATCTTAAATCGGGTTCTGCAGTCGGGTTCTGGAGTCGGGGCCTGGCGTTGGGGTCTGGAGGAGCCGGGGTCTGGTGTCGGGGTCTGGAGGAGTCACGGTCTGCAGTAGTCGGGGGTCTGGAGTCGTGGCCCAGAGTCGGTTTCTGGAGGAGTTGAGGTCATGAGACGGGGTCTGGAGTCGGGGACTAGTATCGGGGTCTGGAGCAGTTGGGGTCTGGAGTCAGGGTCTGGAGTCAAGAACTTGAGTATGGATCTGGAGTCGGGATCTTGAATCGGGGTCTGGAGTCGCGGTCTGGAGTCGGGGCCTGGCATTGGGGTCTGGAGGAGTCGGGGTCTGGAGTCAGTGTCTTGAGTCGGTGTGTGGATCTGGGATCTGGAGTCGGGAACTGGCATCGGGGTCTGGAGCAGATGGGGCCTGGAGTCGGGGTCTGGAATCGGGTTCTGGAGCAGTCGGAGTCTGAAGTCGGGGTCTGGAATCGGGGTCTTGAGTCGGTGTGTGGATTTGCGGTCTGGAGTCGCGGTCTGGAGTCAGGGCCTGGAGGAGTCGGTGTCTGGAGCCGGGGTCTGGAGTGGGTGTCTGGATTCAGGGTCTGGAGAAGACGGGGTCTGGAGTCGGGGTCTGGAGTCGGGGTCTGGTGTTGGGGTATGGAATTGGGGTCTGGAGCAGTTGGGGTCTGGAGTCGGGGTCTGGAGTCCAGGTCTGGAGTCCGGGTCAGGAGTCCAGGTCTGTAGTCGGGGGCTGGAGGAGTGGGGTTCTGGTTTCGGGTTCTGGTGTCGCGGTCTGGACTCGGGGTATGGATTCACGATCTGGACTCGGGGACTGGAGGAGTCGGGGTCCGGAGGAGTCGGTGTCTGGAGGAGTCGGGGTCTGGAGGAGTTGGGGTCTGGAGTCAGGATCTGGAGACGGCGCCTGGAGTCAGCACCTGGAGTCAGGGTCTGGAGTCGCGGTCTGGAGTCGCGGTCTGGAGGAGTCATGGTCTGAAGTCGTGGTCTGTAGTCAGGGCCTGGAGTCTGGTTCTGGAGTCGGGGTCTGGAGGAGTCGGAGTCTGGAATCGGGGTCTGGAGTTGGGGTCTTGAGTCGGTGTCTTGGGTCAGTGTCTGGAGGAGGCGGGGTCTGGAGGAGTCGGGGTCTGGAGTCGGGGTCTGGAGTCAGGGTCTGGAGTCGTTGTCTGGAGTTGTGGTCTGGAGGAGTCGGGGTCTGGTGTCGTGGTCTGGAGGAGTCTGGGTAGGAGACAGGGTCTGGAGTCGACGTCTGGAGTCGGGGTCTGGAGTCGGGGTCTGGAGTCGGGGCCTGGAGTCGGGGTCTGGAGTCGGGGTCTGGAGTCGGGGTCTGGAGTCGGGGTCTGGAGTCGGGGTCTGGAGTCGGGGTCTGGAGTCGGGGTCTGGAGTCGGGGTCTGGAGTCGGGGTCTGGAGTCGGGGCCTGGAGTCGGGGCCTGGAGTCGGGGCCTGGAGTCGGGGCCTGGTGTTGGGGTCTGGAGGAGTCAGGTTCTGGTGTCGGGGTCTGGAGGAGTCGGAGTCTGGAATCGGGGTCTGGAGTTGGGGTCTTGAGTCGGTGTCTTGGGTCAGTGTCTGGAGGAGGCGGGATCTGTAGTCTGGGTCTGGAGTCGTTGTCTGGAGTTGGGGTCTGGAGGAGTCGGAGTCTGGAATCGGGGTCTGGAGTTGGGGTCTTGAGTCGGAGTCTTGGATCAGTGTCTGGAGGAGGCGGGGTCTGGAGTCGGGGTCTGGAGGAGTTGAGGTCTGGAGACAGGGCCTGGAGTCGGGGACTGGCATCGGGGTCTGGAGTAGGCGGGGTCTGGAGACGGGGTCTGGAGTCGGGGACTGGAGTCGGGGTCTGGAGGAGTCGGAGTCTGGAGCCGGGGTCTGGAGTCGTTGTCTGGAGTCGGTGTCTGGAGTCGGGATCTTAAAATCGGGGTCTGGAATCGGCTCTGGAGTCGGGGCCTGGCGTTGGGGTCTGGAGGAGTTGGGGTCTTAAAATCGGTGTCTTGGGTCAGTGTCTGGAGGAGGCGGGGTCTGGAGGAGTCGGGGTCTGGTGTCGGGGTCTGAAGTCGTTGTCTGGAGTGGGGGTCTGGAGGAGTCGAGGTCCGGTGTCGTGGTGTGGAGGAGTTGGGGTCAGGAGACAGGGTCTGGAGTCAGTGTCTGGAGTTGGGATCTTAAATCGGGTTCTGCAGTCGGGTTCTGGAGTCGGGGCCTGGCGTTGGGGTCTGGAGGAGCCGGGGTCTGGTGTCGGGGTCTGGAGGAGTCACGGTCTGCAGTAGTCGGGGGTCTGGAGTCGTGGCCCAGAGTCGGTTTCTGGAGGAGTTGAGGTCATGAGACGGGGTCTGGAGTCGGGGACTAGTATCGGGGTCTGGAGCAGTTGGGGTCTGGAGTCAGGGTCTGGAGTCAAGAACTTGAGTATGGATCTGGAGTCGGGATCTTGAATCGGGGTCTGGAGTCGCGGTCTGGAGTCGGGGCCTGGCATTGGGGTCTGGAGGAGTCGGGGTCTGGAGTCAGTGTCTTGAGTCGGTGTGTGGATCTGGGATCTGGAGTCGGGAACTGGCATCGGGGTCTGGAGCAGATGGGGCCTGGAGTCGGGGTCTGGAATCGGGTTCTGGAGCAGTCGGAGTCTGAAGTCGGGGTCTGGAATCGGGGTCTTGAGTCGGTGTGTGGATTTGCGGTCTGGAGTCGCGGTCTGGAGTCAGGGCCTGGAGGAGTCGGTGTCTGGAGCCGGGGTCTGGAGTGGGTGTCTGGATTCAGGGTCTGGAGAAGACGGGGTCTGGAGTCGGGGTCTGGAGTCGGGGTCTGGTGTTGGGGTATGGAATTGGGGTCTGGAGCAGTTGGGGTCTGGAGTCGGGGTCTGGAGTCCAGGTCTGGAGTCCGGGTCAGGAGTCCAGGTCTGTAGTCGGGGGCTGGAGGAGTGGGGTTCTGGTTTCGGGTTCTGGTGTCACGGTCTGGACTCGGGGTATGGATTCACGATCTGGACTCGGGGACTGGAGGAGTCGGGGTCCGGAGGAGTCGGTGTCTGGAGGAGTCGGGGTCTGGAGGAGTTGGGGTCTGGAGTCAGGATCTGGAGACGGCGCCTGGAGTCAGCACCTGGAGTCAGGGTCTGGAGTCGCGGTCTGGAGTCGCGGTCTGGAGGAGTCATGGTCTGAAGTCGTGGTCTGTAGTCAGGGCCTGGAGTCTGGTTCTGGAGTCGGGGTCTGGAGGAGTCGGAGTCTGGAATCGGGGTCTGGAGTTGGGGTCTTGAGTCGGTGTCTTGGGTCAGTGTCTGGAGGAGGCGGGGTCTGGAGGAGTCGGGGTCTGGAGTCGGGGTCTGGAGTCAGGGTCTGGAGTCGTTGTCTGGAGTTGTGGTCTGGAGGAGTCGGGGTCTGGTGTCGTGGTCTGGAGGAGTCTGGGTAGGAGACAGGGTCTGGAGTCGACGTCTGGAGTCGGGGTCTGGAGTCGGGGTCTGGAGTCGGGGCCTGGAGTCGGGGTCTGGAGTCGGGGTCTGGAGTCGGGGTCTGGAGTCGGGGTCTGGAGTCGGGGTCTGGAGTCGGGGTCTGGAGTCGGGGTCTGGAGTCGGGGTCTGGAGTCGGGGCCTGGAGTCGGGGCCTGGAGTCGGGGCCTGGAGTCGGGGCCTGGTGTTGGGGTCTGGAGGAGTCAGGTTCTGGTGTCGGGGTCTGGAGGAGTCGGGGTCTGGTGTCATGGTCTGGAGGAGATGGGGTCAGGAGACAGGGTCTGGAGTCGTTGTCTGGAGTTGGGATCTTAAATCGGGGTCTGGAGTCGGGTACTGGAGTCAGGGCCTGGCATTGGGGTCTGGAGGAGTGGGGATCTGGTGTCGGGGTCTGGAGGAGTCACGGTTTGCAGTAGTCGGAGTCTGGAGTCAGTGCCCAGAGTCGATTTCTGGAGGAGTTGAGGTCTGGAGACAGGGCCTGGAGTCGGGGACTGGCATCGGGGTCTGGAGTAGGCGGTGTCTGGAGACGGATTCTGGAGTCGGGGACTGGAATCGGGGTCTGGAGCAGTTGGGGTCTGGAGTCGGGGCCTGACGTTGGGGTCTGGAGGAGTCGGGGTCTGGAGGAGTCATGGTCTGCAGTAGTCGGGGTCTGGAGTCGGGGCCCTGAGTCGGTTTCTGGAAGAGTTGAGGTCTGGAGACAGGGCCTGGAGTCGGGGACTGGCATCGGAGTCTGGAGTAGGCGGGGTCTGGAGACGGTTTCTGGAGTCCGTATTTATTATTAGTGTTGTTTTGATGGATGTGTGATGAGTGAGTGAGGGGTCTGAGTCGGGGTCTGGAGTCGGGTCTTGACGGGGTCTGGAGTCAGGGTCTGGAGTCGGGTGGCCATTGGGGTCTGGAGGAGTCGGGGTCTGGAGTCGGTGTGTGGATTTGGGATCTGGAGTCGGGGACTGGCATCGGGGCCTGGAGCAGATGGGGCCTGGAGTCTGGGTCTGGAGCAGTCGGGGTCTGAAGTCGGGGTCTGGAGGAGTCACGGTCTGCAGTAGCCGGGGTCTGGAGTCAGGGCCCGGAGTCGGTTTCTGGAGGAGTTGAGGTCTGGAGACAGGGCCTGGATTCGGGGACTGGCATCGGGGTCTGGAGTAGGCGGGGTCTGGAGACGGGGTCTGGAGTCAGAGACTGGAATCGGGGTCTGGAACACTGGGGGTCTGGAGTCGGGCTCTTGAATCAGGGTCTGGAGTCGGGGTCTGGAGTCAGGGCCTGGCATTGGGGTCTGGAGGAGTCGGGGTTTGGAGTCAGGGTCTTGAGTTGGTGTGTGGATTTGTGGTCTGGAGTCGGGGTCTGGAGTCGTTGTCTGGAGTTGGGGTCTGGAGGAGTCGGGGTCTGGTGTCAGGGTCTGGAGGAGTCGGGGACTGCAGTTGTCGGGATCTGGAGTTGGGGCCAGGAGTCGGGGCCCGGAGTCGGTTTCTGGAGGAGTTGAGGTCTGGAGTCAGGGCCTGGAGTCGGGGTCTGGAGTCAGGGTCTTGAGTCGGTGTGTGGATTTGGGGTCTGGAGTCAGGGACTGTCAACGGGGTCTGGAGCAGTCGGGGTCTGAAGTCAGGGTCTGGAATCAGGGTCTTGAGTCGGTGTGTGGATTTGCGGTCTGGAGTCGGGGTCTGGAGTCAGGGCCTGGAGGAGTCGGTGTCTGGAGCCGGGGTCTGGAGTCGGTGTCTGGATTCGGGGTCTGGAGAAGACGGGGTCTGGAGTCGGGGACTGGAGTCCAGGTCTGGAGCCGGGGTCTGGAGACCAGGTCTGGAGTCGGGGTCCGGAGGTGTGGGGCTCTGGTGTTGGGTTCTGGTGTCAGGGTCTGGACTCGGGGTATGGATTCACGATCCGGAGTTGGGGACTGGAGGAGTCGGGGTCCGGAGGAGTCGGTGTCTGGAGGAGTCGGGGTCTGGAGGAGTTGGGGTCTGGAGGAGGGATCTGTAGTCGGCACCTGGAGTCGGGGTGTGGAGTCACGGTCTGGAGTCGCGGTCTGAAGGAGTCATGGTCTGAAGTCATGGTCTGTAGTCGGGGCCTGGAGTCTGGTTCTGGAGTCGGGGTCTGGAGGAGTCGGAGTCTGGAGTCGGGGTCTGGAGTCATTATCTGGAGTTGGGGTCTGGAGGAGTCGGGGTCTGGTGTCGTGGTCTGGAGGAGCTTTGGTCAGGAGACAGGGTCTGGAGTCGGTGTCTGGAGTCGGGATCTTAAATCGGGGTCTGGAGTCGGGGTCTGGAGTCGGGGCCTGGCGTTGGCATCTGGAGGAGTTGGGGTCTTGAGTCGGTGTCTTGGGTCAGTGTCTGGAGGAGGCAGGGTCTGGAGGAGTCGGGGTCTAGAGTTGGGGTCTGGAGTCCTTGTCTGGAGTTGGGGTCCGGAGGATTCGGGGTCCGGTGTCGTGGTCTGGAGGAGTTGGGGTCAGGAGACAGGGTCTGGAGTCAGTGTCTGGAGTTGGGATCTTAAATTGGGGTCTGGAGTCGGGTACTGGAGTCAGGGCCTGGCATTGGGGTCTGGAGGAGTGGGGATCTGGCGTCGGGGTCTGGAGGAGTCACGGTCTGCAGTAGTCGGGGTCTGGATTCGGGGCCCAGAGTCGATTTCTGGAGGAGTTGAGGTCTGGAGACAGGGCCTGGAGCCGGGGACTGGCATCAGGGTCTGGAGTAGGCGGGGTCTGGAGACGGATTCTGGAGTCGGGGACTGGAATTGGGGTCTGGAGCAGTTCGGGTATGGAGTCGGGGTCTTGAATTGGGGTCTGGAGTCAGGATCTTGAATCGGGGTCTGTAGTCGGGGTCTGGAGTTGGGGCCTGGTGTTGGGGTCTGGAGGAGTCGGGGTCTGGTGTCGGGGCCTGGAGGAGTCATGGTCTGCAGCAGTCGGGGTCTGGAGTTGGGGCCCGAAATCGGTTTCTGGAGGAGTTGAGGTCTGGAGACAGGGCCTGGAGTCGGGGACTGGCATCGGGGTCTGGAGTATGCGGGGTCTGGAGACGGGTTCTGGAGTCAGGGACTGGAATCGGGGTCTGGAGCAGTTGAGGTCTGGAGTCGGGGTCTGGAGTCGGGGTCTTGAGTCGGGGTCTGCAGTCGGGATCTTGAATCGGGGTCTGGAGTCAGGGTCTGGAGTCGGGGCCTGGCATTGGGGTCTGGAGGAGTCGGGGTCTGGAGTCAGGGTCTTGAGTCGGTGTGTGGATTTGGGATCTGGAGTCGGGGACTGGCATTGGGGTCTGGAGCAGATGGGGCCTGGAGTCGGGGTCTGGAATCGGGGTCTGGAGCAGTCGGGGTCTGAAGTCGGGGTCTGGAGGAGTCACGGTCTGCAGTAGTCAGGGTCTGGAGTCAGGGCCCGGAGTTGGTTTCTGGAGGAGTTCAGGTCTGGAGACAGGGATTGGATTCGGGGACTGGCATCGGGGTCTGGAGTAGGCGGGGTCTGGAGATGGGGTCTGGAGTCGGGGACTGGAATCGGGGTCTGGAGCAGTTGGGGTCTGGAGTCGGGGTCTTGAGTCAGGGTCTTGAGTAGGGGTCTGGAGTCGGGATCTTGAATCGGGGTCTGGAGTCGGGGTCTGGAGTCGGGGCCTGACGTTGGGGTCTGGAGGAGTCATGGTCTGCAGGAGTCGGGGTCTGGAGTCGGGACCCGGAGTCGGTTTCTGGAGGAGTTGAGGTCTGGAGACAGGGTCTGGAGTCGGGGATTGGCATCGGGATCTGGAGTAGGCGGGGCCTGGAGTCGGGGTCTGGAATCGGGGTCTGGAGCAGTCGGCATCTGGAATCGGGATCTTGAGTCGGTGTGTGGATTTACGGTCTGGAGTCGAGGTCTGGAGGAGTCGGTGTCTGGAGCCGGGGTCTGGAGTCGGTGTCTGGTTTCGGGGTCTGGAGAAGATAGGGTCTGGAGTCGGGGTATGGAATTGGGGTCCGGAGCAGTCAGCATCTGGAGTCCAGGTCTGGAGCTGGGGTCTGGAGACCAGGTCTGGAGTCGGGGTCTGGAGGTGTGGGGTTCTGGCGTCGGGGTCTGGAGTCGGGGTATAGATTCACAATCTGGAGTCAGGGACTGGAGGAGTCGGGGTCCGGAGGAGTCGGTGTCTGGAGGAGTCGGGGTCTGGAGTCAGCATCTGGAGTCGGCGCCTGGAGTCGGGGTCTGGAGTCGCGGCCTGGAGGAGTCATGGTCTGAAGTCGTGGTCTGTAGTCGGGGCCTGGAGTCTGGTTCTGGAGTCGGGGTCTGGAGGAGTCGGAGTCTGGAATCGGGGTCTGGAGTTGGGGTCTTGAGTCGGTGTCTTGGGTCAGTGTCTGGAGGAGGCGGGGTCTGGAGGGGTCGGGGTCTGGAGTCAGGGTCTGGAGTCGTGATCTGGAGTCGTTGTCTGGAGTTGGTGTCTGGAGTAGTGGGGGTCCGGTGTTGTGGTCTGGAGGAGTTGGGGTCCGGTGTCGAGATCAGGAGAAGTTGAGGTCTGGAGACAGGGCCTGGAGTCGGGGGCTGGCATCGGGTTCTGGAGTAGGCGGGGTCTGGAGACGGGGTCTGGAGTCGGGGACTGGAATCGGTGCCTGCAGCAGTTGGGGTCTGGAGTCGGGGTCTGGAGTCGGGGACTTGAGTTGGGGTCTGGAGTCGGGATCTTGAATCGGGGTCTGGAGTCGGGGTCTGGAGTCGGGGCCTGGCATTGGGGTCTGGAGGAGTCGGGGTCTGGAGTCAGGGTTTTGAGTCGGTGTGTGGATTTGGGGTCTGGAGTCGGGGACTGGCATCGGGTTCTGGAGCAGATGGGGCCTGGAGTCGGTGTCTGGAATCGGGGTCTGGAGCAGTCAGGGTCTGGAATCGGGATCTTGAGTCAGTGTGTGGATTTGGGGTCCGGAGTCGGGGTCTGGAGTCAGGGCGTGGAGGAGTCGGTGTCTGGAGCCGGGGTCTGAAGTCGGTGTCTTGATTCAGGGTGTGGATAAGACGGGTTCTGTTGTCGGGGTCTGGTGTCGGGGTATGGAATTGGGGTCTGGAGCAGTCGGGGTCTGGAGTCGGGATCTGGAGTCCAGGTCTGGAGTCGGAGTCTGGAGTCCAGGTCTGGAGTCGGGGTCTGGAGGAGTAGGGTTCTGGTTTTGGGTTCTGGTGTCGGGGTCTGGGCTCAGGGTATAGATTCACGATCTGGAGTCGGGGACTGGAGGAGTCTGGGTCAGGAGGAGTCGGTGTCTGGAGGAGTCGGGGTCTGGAGTCAGGATCTGGAGTCGCCGTCTGGAGGAGTCATGGTCTGAAGTCGTGGTCTGTAGTCGGGGCCTGGAGTCTGGTTCTGGAGTCGGGGTCTGGAGGAGTCGGAGTCTGGAATCGGGGTCTGGAGTTGGGGTCTTGAGTCGGTGTGTGGATTTGGGGTCTGGAGTCGGGGTCTGGAGTCAGGGCCTGGAGGAGCCGCTGTCTGGTGAAGGGGTCTGGAGTCGGTGTCTGGATTCGGGGTCTGGAGAAGACGGGGTCTGGAGTCGGGTTCTGGTGTCGTGGTCTGGACTCGGGGTATGGATTCACGGTCTGGAGTTGGGGAATGGAGGAGTCGGGGTCTGGAGGAGTCGGGGTCAGGAGTCAGGATCTGGAGTCGGGATCTTAAATCGGGGTCTGGAGTCGTGGACTGGAGTCGGGGCCTGGTATTGGGGTCTAGAGGAGTCGGGGTCTGGAGTCAGGGTTTTGAGTCGGTGTGTGGATTTGGGGTCTGGAGTCGGGGACTGGCATCGGGGTCTGGAGCAGATGGGGCCTGGAGTCGGGGTCTGGAATCGGGGTCTGGGGCAGTCGGGATCTGAAGTCGGGGTCTGGAATCGGGGTCTTGAGTCGGTGTGTGGATTTGCGGTCTGGAGTCGCGGTCTGGAGTCAGGGCCTGGAGGAGTCAGTGTCTGGAGTTGGGGTCTGGAGTCGGTGTCTGGATTCGGGGTCTGGAGAAGACGGGGTCTGGAGTCGGGGTCTGGAGTCGGGGTATGGAATTGGGGTCTGGAGTAGTCGGGGTCTGGAGTCCAGGTCTGGAGCCGGGGTCTGGAGTCCAGGTCTGGAGCCGGGGTCTGGAGTCGAAGTCTGGAGTCGGGGTCTGGAGGAGTGGGGTTCTGGTGTTGGGGTCTGGACTCAGGGTATGGATTCACGATCTGGAGTCGGCGCCTGGAGTCGGGGTCCGGAGACGCGGTCTGGAGTCGCGGTCTGGAGGAGTCATGGTCTGAAGTAGTGGTCTGTAGTCGGGGCCTGGAGTCTGGTTCTGGAGTCGGGGTTTGGAGGAGTCAGAGTCTGGAATCGGGGTCTGGAGTTGGGGTCTTGAGTCGGTGTCTTGGATCAGTGTCTGGAGGAGGCGGGGTCTGGAGTCGGGGTCTGGAGTCGTTGTCTGGTGTCGGCGTCTGGAGTCAGGATCTTGAATCGGGGTCTGGAGTCGGGGTCTGGAGTTGGGCCTGGAGGAGTCAGGGTCTGCAGTTGTCGGGGTCTGGAGTCGGGGCCCGGAGTCAGTTTCTGGAGGAGTTGAGGTCTGGGGTCAGGGCCTGGAGTCGGGGACTGGCATCGGGGTCTGGAGCAGACGGGGTCTGGAGATGGGGTCTGGGGTCGGGGTCTGGAATCGGGGTCTGGAGCAGTAGGGGTCTGGAGTCGGGTTCTGGAGTCAGGGTCTTGAGTTGGTGTGTGGATTTGGGGACTGGCAGAGTCTGCAGCTGTGTGGAGTAAGTGACCCAACATCTGTCATCTGTATTAGTTAAACATGAAGTCACATCAATTAGGTTTTCTCTAATGTACATGGTGAATTTTTTTAAGTTACCAGAAATAATATCCAGTATTCATAATCAGCTATTATACCTTTGAGAAATTATGCAATGTGCAAGTCTTACAGGAGACACCGGCTACTCCAGAGTCCGACTCCTCCAGGCCCCGACTCCAGGTCCGGAATCGGGGTCTGGAGTCGGCGTCTCGAGGAGTTGGGATCTGGAGGCTTCGGGGTCTGGAATTGGGGTCTGGAGTTGGGGTCTGGAGTTGGGGTCCGGAGTAGGGGTCTGGAGGATTCGGCGCCTGCAGTTGGGGTCTGGAGTCGGGGTCTGGAGCAGTCGGGGTCTGGAGCAGTCGGGGTCTGGAGCAGTCGGGGTCTGGAGCAGTCGGGGTCTGGAGCAGTCGGGGTCCGGAGTTGGGGTCTGGAGTCGGGGTATGGAATTGGGGTCTGGAGCAGTCGGGGTTTGGAGTCGGGGTCTGGAGTCGGGGTCTGGTGTCGAGGTCTGGAGGAGTTGGGGTCTGTGGTTGGGGTCCAAAGCCGGGGTCTCGAGTTGGGGTCTGGAGGAGTGGGATTCTGGTGTTGGGTTCTGCTGTCAGGTTCCGGTCTCGGGGTATAGATTCACGGTCTGGAGTCGGTGTCTGGAGTCGGGGTCTGGAGTCGGTGTCTGGATTTTGGGGTCTGGAGAAGACGGGGTCTGGAGTCGGGGTCTGGAGTCGGGGTATGGAATTGGGGTCTGGAGCAGTCGGGGTCCGGAGTTGGGGTCTGGAGTCGGGGTCTGGAGTTGGGGTCTGGAGTCGTTGTCTGGAGTTGGAATCTGGAGGAGTCGGGGTCCGGTGTTGTGGTCTGGAGGAGTTGGAGTCAGGAGACAGGGTCTGGAGTCAGTGTCTGGAGTCGGGATCTTAAATCGGGGTCTGGAGTCGAAGTCTGCAGTCGGGGCCTGGCGTTGGGGTCTGGAGGAGTCACGGTCTGGTGTCGGGTCTGGAGGAGTCACGGTCTGCAGTAGTCGGGGTCTGGAGTCGGGGCCCGGAGTCGGTGTCTGGAGGAGTTGAGGTCTGGAGACAGGGCCTGGAGTCGGGGACTGGCATCAGGGTCTGGAGTAGGCGGGGTCTGGAGACGGGGTCTGGAGTCGGGGACTGGAGTCGGGGTCTGGAGGAGTCGGAGTCTAGAGCCGGGGTCTGGAGTCGTTGTCTGGAGTCGGTGTCTGGAGTCGGGATCTTAAATCGGGGTCTGGAGTCGGCTCTGGAGTCGGGGCCCAGAGTCGGTTTCTGGAGGAGTTGAGGTCATGAGACGGGGTCTGGAGTCGGGGACTGGAATCGGGGTCTGGAGCAGTTGGGGTCTGGAGTCAGGGTCTGGAGTCGAGAACTTGAGTATGGATCTGGAGTCGGGATCTTGAATCGGGGTCTGGAGTCAGTGTCTGGAGTCGGGGTCTGGAGTCGGGGTCTGGAGTCGGGGTCTGGAGTCGGGGCCTGGCATTGGGGTCTGGAGGAGTCGGGGTCTGGAGTCAGGGTCTTGAGTCGGTGTGTGGATTTGGGGTCTGGAGTCGGCGACTGGCATCGGGTTCTGGAGCAGATGGGGCCTGGAGTCAGTGTCTGGAATCAGGGTCTGGAGCAGTCGGGGTCTGGAATCAGGATCTTGAGTCGGTGTGTGGATTTGGGGTCTGGAGTCGGGGTCTGGAGTCAGCGCCTGGATTTGCTGCCTGGAGTCGGGGTCTGGAGTCGCGGTCTGGAGGAGTCATGGTCTGAAGTCGTGGTCTGTAGTTGGGGCCTGGAGTCTGGTTCTGGAGTCGGTGTCTGGAGGAGTCGGAGTCTGGAATCGGGGTTTGGAGTTGGGGTCTTGAGTCAGTGTCTTGGGTCAGTGTCTGGAGGAGGCGGGGTCTGGAGGTGTCGGGGTCTGGAGTCGTTGTCTGGAGTTGGGGTCTGGAGAAGTCGGGCTCCGGTGTCGTGGTCTGGAGGAGTTGGGGTCAGGAGACAGGGTCTGGAGTCGGCGTCTGGAGTCGCGATGTTGAATCGGGGTCTGGAGTCGGGGTCTGGAGTCGGGGCCTGGAGTCGGCGCCTGGCGTTGGGGTCTGGAGGAGTCGGGGTCTGGTGTCGGGGTCTGGAGGAGTAGGGGTCTGCCGTTGTCGGGGCCCGGAGTTGGTTTCTGGAGGAGTTGAGATCTGGAGTCATGGCCTGGAGTCGGGGACTGGCACCGGGGTCTGGAGCAGACGGGGTCTGGAGATGGGGTCTGGGGTTGGGGTCTGGAATCGGGGTCTGCAGCAGTAGGGGTCTGAAGTCGGGGTCTGGAGTCCGGGTCTTGAATTGGTGTGTGGATTTGGGGTCTGGAGTCGGGGACTGGAGTCAGGGCCTGGAGGAGTCGGTGTCTGGAGCCGGCGTCTGGAGTCGGGGTCTGGAGCAGTTGGCGTCTGGAATCAGGGTCTTGAGTCGGTGTGTGGATTTGCGGTCTGGAGTCAGGGTCTGGAATCAGGGCCTGGAGGAGTCAGTGTCTGGAGCCGGGGTCTGGAGTTGGTGTCTGGATTCGGGGTCTGGAGAAGACGGGGTCTGGATTCGGGGTCTGGAGTCAGGGTATGAAATTGGGGTCTGGAGCAGTCAGGGTCTGGAGTCAGGGTCTGGAGTCCAGGTCTGGAGCCGGGGTCTGGAGACCAGGTCTGGAGTCGGGTTCTGGAGGTGTGGGGTTCTGGCGTCAGGTTCTGGTGTCGGGGTCTGGACTCGGGGTATAGATTCATGATCTGGAGTCAGGGACTGGAGGAGTTGGGGTCCGGAGGAGTCGATGTCTGGAGGAGTCGGGGTCTGGAGTCAGGATCTGGAGTCAGCGCCTGGAGTCAGGGTCTGGAGTCGCGGTCTGGAGTCATGGTCTGAAGTCATGGTCTGTAGTCAGGGCCTGGAGTCTGGTTCTGGAGTTGGGGTCTGGAGGAGTCAGAGTCTGGAATCGCGGTATGGAGTTGGGGTCTTGAGTTGGTGTCTTGGGTCAGTGTCTGGAGGAGGCGGGCTCTGGAGTCGGTGTATGAAATTGGGGTCTGGAGCAGTCGGGGTCTGGACTCAGGGTCTGGAGTCCAGGTCTGGAGATGGGGTCTGGAGACCAGGTCTGGAGTCGGGTTCTGGAGGTGTGGGGTTCTGGCGTCAGTTTCTGGTGTCGGGGTCTGGACTCGGGGTATAGATTCATGATCTGGAGTCAGGGATTAGAGGAGTTGGGGTCCAGAGGAGTCGGTGTCTGGAGGAGTCGGGGTCTGGAGTCAGGATCTGGAGTCAGCGCCTGGAGTCGGGGTCTGGAGTCACGGTATGGAGTCGCGGTCTGGAGGAGTCATGGTCTGAAGTCATGGTCTGTAGTCGGGGCCTGGAGCCTGGTTCTGGAGTCAGGGTCTGGAGGAGTTGGAGTCTGGAATCGGGGTCTGGAGTTGGGGTCTTGTGTCGGTGTCTTGGGTCAGTGTCTGGAGGAGGCGGGGTCTGGTGAAGTTGGGGTCTGGAGTCAGGGTCTGGATTCGCGGTCTGGAGTTGTTGTCTGGAGTTGGGGTCTGGAGGAGTCGGGGTCCGGTGTCGTGGTCTGGAGGAGTCGGGGTCCGGTGTCGTGGTCTGGAGGAGTTGGGGTCAGGAGACAGGGTCTGGAGTTGGCGTCTGGAGTTGGGATCTTGAATCGGGGTCTGGCGTTGGGGTCTGGAGGAGTTGGGGTCTGGTGTCGGGGTCTGGAGGAGTCACGGTCTGCAGTAGTCGGGGTCTGGAGTCGGGGGCCGGTGTCGGTTTCTGGAGGAGTTGAGGTCTGGAGACAGGGCCTGGAGTCAGGGACTGGAATTGGGGTCTGGAGTAGGCAGGGTCTGGAGTAGGCGGGGTCTGGAATCGGGGTCTGGAGCAGTTGGGGTCTGGAGTCGGGGTCTGGAGTCGGGGTCTTGAGTTGGGGTCTGGAGTTGGGTCTTTAATCGGGGTCTGGAGTCGGGGTCTGGAGTCGGGGTCTGGCATTGGGGTCTGGAGGAGTCAGGGTCTGGAGTCAGGGTCTTGAGTCGGTGTGTGGATTTGGGGTCTGGAGTCGGGGACTGGCATCGGAGTCTGGAGCAGATGGGGCTGGAATCGGGGTCTGGAATCGGGGTCTGGAGCAGTCGGGGTCTGAAGTCGGGGTCTGGAATCAGGGTCTTGAGTCGGTGTGTGGATTTGCGGCCTGGAGTCGGGGTCTGGAGTCAGGGCCTGGAGGAGTTGGTGTCTGGAGCCGGGGTCTGGAGTCGGTGTCTGAATTCGGGGTCTGGAGAAGACGGGGTCTGGAGTCGGGGTATGGAATTGGGGTCTGGAGCAGTCGGGGTCTGGAGTCGGGTTCTGGAGTCCAGGTCTGGAGTCGGGGTCTGGAGTCCAGGTCTGGAGTCGGTGTCTGGAGGAGTTGGGTTCTGGTTTCGGGTTCTGATGTCGGGGTCTGGACTCGGAGTATGGATTCATGATCTGGAGTCGGAGACTGGAGGAGTCGGGGTCCGCAGGAGTCAGTGTCTGGAGGAGTCGGGGTCCGGAGGAGTCGGGGTCTGGAGTCGGCGCCTGGAGTCGGGGTCTGGAGTCGCAGTCTGGAGTCGCGGTCTGGAGGAGTCATGGTCTGAAGTCGTGGTCTGTAGTCGGGGCCTGGAGTCTGGTTCTGGAGTCGGGGTCTGGAGGAGTTGGAGTCTGGAATCGGGGTCTGGAGTTGGGGTCTTGAGTCGGTGTCTTGGGTCAGTGTCTGGAGGAGGCGGGGTCTGGAGGAGTCGTGGTCTGGAGTCGGGGTCTGGAGTCGGGGTCTGGTGTTGGGGTCTGGAGGGGTCAGGGTCCAGTGTTGTGGTCTGGAGGAGCTGGGGTCAGGAGACGGCATCTGGAGTCGGGGTCCAGTGTCGTGGTCTGGAGGAGCTGGGGTCTGGAGTCAGCGTCTGGAGTCGGGATCTTGAATCGGGGTCTGGAGTCGGGGTCTGGAGTCGGGGTCTGGAGTCGGGGTCTGGAGTCGGGGCCTGGAGTCGGAGCCTGGCGTTGGGATCTGGAGGAGTCGGGGTCTGGTGTCGGGGGCTGGAGGAGTCGGGGTCTGCAGTTGTCGGGGTCTGGAGTCGGGGCCTGGAGTCGGTTTCTGGAGGAGTTGAGGTCTGGAATCAGGGCCTGAAGTCAGGGACTGGCATAGGGGTCTGGAGCAGACAGGGTCTGGAGATGGGGTCTGGGGTTGGGGTCTGGAATCGGGGTCTGGAGCAGTAGGGGTCTGGAGTCAGGGTCTGGAGTCAGGGTCTTGAGTCGGTGTGTGGATTTGGGGTCTGGAGTCGGGGACTGGCATCGGGGTCGGGAGCAGATGGGGCCTGGAGTCGCGGTCTGGAATCGGGGTCTGGAGCAGTCAGGGTCTGAAGTCGGGGTCTGGAATCGGGGTCTTGAGTCAGTGTGTGGATTTGCAGTCTAGAGTCGGGGTCTGGAGCCGGGGTCTGGAGTCTGTGTCTGGATTCGGGGTCTGGAGAAGAAGGGATCTGGAGTCGGGGTCTGGAGTCGGGGTCTGGAGTCGGGGTCTGGAGTCGGTGTCTGGAGTCGGGGTCTGGAGTCGGGGTCTGGAGTCGGGGTCTGGAGTCGGGGTATGGAGCAGTCGGGGTCTGCAGTCGGGGCCTGGAGTCTGGTTCTGGAGTCGGGGTCTGGAGGAGCCGGAGTCTGGAATCGGGGTCTGGAGTTGGGGTCTTGAGCCAGTGTCTTGGGTCAGTGTCTGGAGGAGGCGGGGTCTGGAGGAGTCGGGGTCTGGAGTCGGGGTTTGGAGTCACGATCTGGAGTCATTGTCTGGAGTTGGTGTCTGGAGTAGTCGGGGTCCGGTGTCATGGTCTGGAGGAGTCAGGATCCGGTGTCGTGGTCTGGAGCAGTTGGGGTCAGGAGACAGGGTCTGGAGACGGCGTCTGGAGTCGGGATCTTGAATCGGGGTCTGGTGTCGGGGTCGGGAGTCGGGGTCTGGAGTCGGGTGTGGAGTCGGGGTGTGGAGTCGGGGTCTGGAGTCGGGGTCTGGAGTCGGGGTCTGGAGTCGGGGTCTGGAGTCGGGGCCTGGAGTCGGGGCCTGGAGTCGGGGCCTGGAGTCGGGGCCTGGAGTCGGGGCCTGGAGTTGGGGTCTGGAGGAGTCTGGGTCTGGTGTCAGGGTCTGGAGGAGTCGGGGTCTGCAGTTGTCGGGGTCTAGAGTCGGGGCCCAGAGTCGGTTTCTGGAGGAGTTGCGGTCTTGAGTCAGGGCCTGGATTCGGGGACTGGCATCGGGGTCTGGAGCAGATGGGGTCTGGAGATGGGGTCTGGGGTCAGGGTCTGGAATCGGGGTCTGCAGCAGTAGGGGTCTGAAGTCGGGGTCTGGAGTCAGGGTCTTGAATTGGTGTGTGGATTTGGGGTCTGGAGTCGGGGACTGGAGTCAGGGCCTGGAGGAGTCGGTGTCTGGAGCCGGGGTCTGGAGTCGGTGTCTGGAGCAGTCGGCATCTGGAATCGGGGTCTTGAGTCGGTGTGTGGATTTGTGGTCTGGAGTCGGGGACTGGAGTCAGGGCTTGGAGGAGTCGGTGTCTGGAGCCGGGGTCTGGAGTCGGGGTCTGGAGCAGTCGGCGTCTGGAATCGGGGTCTTGAGTCGGTGTGTGGATTTGCGGTCTGGAGTCGGGGTCTGGAGTCAGGGCCTGGAGGAGTCGGTGTCTGGAGCCGGGGTCTGGAGTCGGTGTCTGGATTCGGGGTCTGGAGTCGGGGTATGGAATTGGGGTCTGGAGCAGTCGGGGTCTGGAGTCGGTGTCTGGAGTCCAGTTCTTGAGCCGGGGTATGGAGAACAGGTCTGGAGTCGGGTTCAGGTGTCGGGGTCTGGACTCGGGGTATAGATTCATGATCTGGAGTCAGGGACTGGAGGAGTTGGGGTCCGGAGGAGTCGGTGTCTGGAGGAGTCGCGGTCTGGAGTCAGGATCTGGAGTAGGCGCCTGGAGTCGGGGTATGGAGTCGTGGTCTGGAGTCACGGTCTGGAGGAGTCATGGTCTGTAGTCAGGGCCTGGAGCCTGGTTCTGGAGTCAGGGTCTGGAGGAGTCGGAGTCTGGAATCGGGGTCTGGAGTTGGGGTCTTGAGTCGGTGTCTTGGGTCAGTGTCTGGAGGAGGCGGGGTCTGGAGGAGGCGGGGTCTGGAGGAGTCGGGGTCTGGAGTCGGGGTCTGGAGTCATTGTCTGGAGTTGGGGTCTGGAGGAGTTGGGGTCCGGTGTCGTGGCCTGGAGGAGTCGGGGTCCGGTGTCGTGGTCTGGAGGAGTTGGGGTCAGGAGACAGGGTCTGGAGTCGGGATCGTGAATCGGGGTCTGGAGTTGGGGCCTGGAGTTGGGGTCTGGAGGAGTCTGGAGGAGTCGGGGTCTGGTGTCGGGGTCTGGAGGAGTCACGGTCTGCAGTAGTCGGGGTCTGGAGTCGGGGCCCGGTCTGTTTCTGGAGGAGTTGAGGTCTGGAGTCAGGGCCTTGAGTCGGGGACTGGCATCGGGGTCTGGACCTGACGGGGTCTGGAGGCAGGGTCTGGAGTCAAGGACTGGAATCAGGGTCTGGAGCAGTCGGGTTCTGGTGTCGGGGTCTGGACTCGGGGTATGGATTCACGATTTGGAGTCGGGGACTGGAGGAATCGGGGTCCGTAGGACTCGGTGTCTGGAGGAGTCGGGGTCTGGAGGAGTCGAGGTCTGGAGTCAGGATCTGGAGTCGCCGTCTGGAGTCGGCGCCTGGAGTCGCGGTCTGGAGTCGCGGTCTGGAGGAGTCATGGTCTGAAGTCATGGTCTGGAGTCGGGGCCTGGAGTCTGGTTCTGGAGTCAGGGTTTGGAGGAGTCGGAGTCTGGAGTCGGGGTCTGGAGTCGGGGTCTGGAGTCGGGGTCTGGAGTCGGGGTCTGGAGTCGGGGTCTGGAGTCGGGGTCTGGAGTCGGGGTCTGGAGTCGGGGTCTGGAGTCGGGGTCTGGAGTCGGGGTCTGGAGTCGGGGTCTGGAGTCGGGGCCTGGAGTCGGGGCCTGGAGTCGGGGCCTGGCATTCGGGTCTGGAGGAGTTGGGGTCTGGTGTCGGGGTCTGGAGGAGTCAGGGTCTGCAGTTGTCGGGGTCTGGATTCGGGGCCCGGAGACGGTTTCTGGAGGAGTTGAGGTCTGCAGTCATGGCCTGAAGTCAGGGACTGGCATCAGGGTCTGGAGCAGTTGGGGTCTGGAGTCGGGGTATGGAGTTGGGGACTTGAGTTGGGGTCTGGAGTCAGGATCTTGAATCGGGGTCTGGCATCGGGGTCTGGAGTCGAGGTCTGGAGTGGGGGCCTGGAGGAGTCGGGGTCTGGAGTCAGGGTCTTGAGTCGGTGTGTGGATTTGGGGTCTGGAGTCGGGGACTGGCATCGGGGTCTGGAGCAGATGGGGCCTGGAGTCGGGGTCTGGAATCGGGGTCTGGAGCAGTCGGGGTCTGAAGTCGGGGTCTGGAGTCGCGGTCTGGAGGAGTCATGGTCTGAAGTCGTGGTCTGTAGTCGGGGCCTGGAGTCTGGTTCTGGAGTCGGGGTCTGGAGGAGTCGGAGTCTGGAATCGGGGTCTGGAGTTGGGGTCTTGAGTCGGTGTCTTGGGTCAGTGTCTGGAGGAGGCGGGGTCTGGAGGAGTCGTGGTCTGGAGTCGGGGTCTGGAGTCGGGGTCTGGTGTTGGGGTCTGGAGGGGTCAGGGTCCAGTGTTGTGGTCTGGAGGAGCTGGGGTCAGGAGACGGCATCTGGAGTCGGGGTCCAGTGTCGTGGTCTGGAGGAGCTGGGGTCTGGAGTCAGCGTCTGGAGTCGGGATCTTGAATCGGGGTCTGGAGTCGGGGTCTGGAGTCGGGGTCTGGAGTCGGGGTCTGGAGTCGGGGCCTGGAGTCGGAGCCTGGCGTTGGGATCTGGAGGAGTCGGGGTCTGGTGTCGGGGGCTGGAGGAGTCGGGGTCTGCAGTTGTCGGGGTCTGGAGTCGGGGCCTGGAGTCGGTTTCTGGAGGAGTTGAGGTCTGGAATCAGGGCCTGAAGTCAGGGACTGGCATAGGGGTCTGGAGCAGACAGGGTCTGGAGATGGGGTCTGGGGTTGGGGTCTGGAATCGGGGTCTGGAGCAGTAGGGGTCTGGAGTCAGGGTCTGGAGTCAGGGTCTTGAGTCGGTGTGTGGATTTGGGGTCTGGAGTCGGGGACTGGCATCGGGGTCGGGAGCAGATGGGGCCTGGAGTCGCGGTCTGGAATCGGGGTCTGGAGCAGTCAGGGTCTGAAGTCGGGGTCTGGAATCGGGGTCTTGAGTCAGTGTGTGGATTTGCAGTCTAGAGTCGGGGTCTGGAGCCGGGGTCTGGAGTCTGTGTCTGGATTCGGGGTCTGGAGAAGAAGGGATCTGGAGTCGGGGTCTGGAGTCGGGGTCTGGAGTCGGGGTCTGGAGTCGGTGTCTGGAGTCGGGGTCTGGAGTCGAGGTCTGGAGTCGGGGTATGGAGCAGTCGGGGTCTGCAGTCGGGGCCTGGAGTCTGGTTCTGGAGTCGGGGTCTGGAGGAGCCGGAGTCTGGAATCGGGGTCTGGAGTTGGGGTCTTGAGCCAGTGTCTTGGGTCAGTGTCTGGAGGAGGCGGGGTCTGGAGGAGTCGGGGTCTGGAGTCAGGGTTTGGAGTCACGATCTGGAGTCATTGTCTGGAGTTGGTGTCTGGAGTAGTCGGGGTCCGGTGTCATGGTCTGGAGGAGTCAGGATCCGGTGTCGTGGTCTGGAGCAGTTGGGGTCAGGAGACAGGGTCTGGAGACGGCGTCTGGAGTCGGGATCTTGAATCGGGGTCTGGTGTCGGGGTCGGGAGTCGGGGTCTGGAGTCGGGTGTGGAGTCGGGGTCTGGAGTCATTGTCTGGAGTTGGGGTCTGGAGGAGTTGGGGTCCGGTGTCGTGGCCTGGAGGAGTCGGGGTCCGGTGTCGTGGTCTCGAGGAGTTGGGGTCAGGAGACAGGGTCTGGAGTCGGGATCGTGAATCGGGGTCTGGAGTTGGGGCCTGGAGTTGGGGTCTGGAGGAGTCTGGAGGAGTCGGGGTCTGGTGTCGGGGTCTGGAGGAGTCACGGTCTGCAGTAGTCGGGGTCTGGAGTCGGGGCCCGGTCTGTTTCTGGAGGAGTTGAGGTCTGGAGTCAGGGCCTTGAGTCGGGGACTGGCATCGGGGTCTGGACCTGACGGGGTCTGGAGGCAGGGTCTGGAGTCAAGGACTGGAATCAGGGTCTGGAGCAGTCGGGTTCTGGTGTCGGGGTCTGGACTCGGGGTATGGATTCACGATTTAGAGTCGGGGACTGGAGGAATCGGGGTCCGTAGGACTCGGTGTCTGGAGGAGTCGGGGTCTGGAGGAGTCGGGGTCTGGAGTCAGGATCTGGAGTCGCCGTCTGGAGTCGGCGCCTGGAGTCGCGGTCTGGAGGAGTCATGGTCTGAAGTCATGGTCTGGAGTCGGGGCCTGGAGTCTGGTTCTGGAGTCAGGGTTTGGAGGAGTCGGAGTCTGGAGTCGGGGTCTGGAGTCGGGGTCTGGAGTCGGGGTCTGGAGTCGGGGTCTGGAGTCGGGGTCTGGAGTCGGGGTCTGGAGTCGGGGTCTGGAGTCGGGGTCTGGAGTTGGGGCCTGGCGTCGGGGCCTGGAGTCGGGGCCTGGAGGAGTCACGGTCTGCAGTAGTCGGGGTCTGGAGTTGGGGCCCGGTCTGTTTCTGGAGGAGTTGAGGTCTGGAGTCAGGGCCTTGAGTCGGGGACTGGCATCGGGGTCTGGACCTGACGGGGTCTGGAGGCAGGGTCTGGAGTCAAGGACTGGAATCAGGGTCTGGAGCAGTCGGGTTCTGGTGTCGGGGTCTGGACTCGGGGTATGGATTCACGATTTAGAGTCGGGGACTGGAGGAATCGGGGTCCGTAGGACTCGGTGTCTGGAGGAGTCGGGGTCTGGAGGAGTCGGGGTCTGGAGTCAGGATCTGGAGTCGCCGTCTGGAGTCGGCGCCTGGAGTCGCGGTCTGGAGGAGTCATGGTCTGAAGTCATGGTCTGGAGTCGGGGCCTGGAGTCTGGTTCTGGAGTCAGGGTTTGGAGGAGTCGGAGTCTGGAGTCGGGGTCTGGAGTCGGGGTCTGGAGTCGGGGTCTGGAGTCGGGGTCTGGAGTCGGGGTCTGGAGTCGGGGTCTGGAGTCGGGGTCTGGAGTCGGGGTCTGGAGTCGGGGCCTGGCGTCGGGGCCTGGAGTCGGGGCCTGGCATTCGGGTCTGGAGGAGTTGGGGTCTGGTGTCGGGGTCTGGAGGAGTCAGGGTCTGCAGTTGTCGGGGTCTGGATTCGGGGCCCGGAGATGGTTTCTGGAGGAGTTGAGGTCTGCAGTCATGGCCTGGAGTCGGGGACTGGCATCAGGGTCTGGAGCAGTTGGGGTCTGGAGTCGGGGTCTGGAGTTGGGGACTTGAGTTGGGGTCTGGAGTCAGGATCTTGAATCGGGGTCTGGCATCGGGGTCTGGAGTCGGGGTCTGGAGTGGGGGCCTGGAGGAGTCGGGGTCTGGAGTCAGGGTCTTGAGTCGGTGTGTGGATTTGGGGTCTGGAGTCAGGGACTGGCATCGGGGTCTGGAGCAGATGGGGCCTGGAGTCGGGGTCTGGAATCGGGGTCTGGAGCAGTCGGGGTCTGAAGTTGGGGTCTGGAGTCGGGGTCTGGAGTCGGGGTCTGGAGTCAGGGCCTGGAGGAGTCTGGATCCGGGGTCTGGAGTCAGTGTCTGGATTCGGGGTCTGGAGAAGACGGGGTCTGGAGTCGGGGTATGGAATTGGGGTTTGGTGCAGTCGGGGTCTGGAGTCGGGGTCTGGAGTCCAGGTCTGGAGTCGGTGTCTGCAGACCAGGTCTGGAGTCGGGGTCTGGAGGTGTGGGGTTCTGGCGTCGGGTTCTGGCATTGGGGTCTGGACTCGGGGTATAGATTCACAATCTGGAGTCAGGGACTGGAGGAGTCAGGGTCCGGAGGAGTCGGTGTCTGGAGGAGTCGGGGTCTGGAGTCAGGATCTGGAGTCGGCACCTTGAGTCGGGGTCTGGATTCACGGTCTGGAGTCGCGGTCTGAAGGAGCCATGGTCTGAAGTCATGGTCTGTAGTCGGGGCCTGGAGTCTGGTTCTGGAGTCGGGGTCCAGAGTCAGTTTCTGGAGGAATTGAGGTCTGGAGACAGGGCCTGGAGTCGGGGACTGGCATCAGGGTCTGGAGCAGACGGGGTCTGGAGACAGTGTCTCGAGTCGGGGACTGGAATCGGGCTCTGGAGCAGTCGGGGTCTGGAGTCAGGATCCGGAGTCGGCACCTGGAGTCGGGGTCTGGAGTCGTGGTCTGAAGGAGTCATGGTTTGAAGTCATGGACTGTAGTCGGGGACTGGAGTCAGGTTCTGGAGTCAGGGTCTGGAGGAGTCGGAGTCTGCAATCAGGGTCTGGAGTTGGGGTCTTGTGTCGATGTCTTGGGTCAGTGTCTGGAGGAGGCGGGGTCTGGCGGAGTCGGGGTCTGGATTCGGGGTCTGGAGTCATTGTCTGGAGTTGGGGTCTGGAGGAGTCAGGGTCCGGTGTCATGGTCTGGAGGAGTTGGAGTCAGGAGTCAGGGTCTGGAGTCAGTGTCTGGAGTCGGGATCTTAAATCGGGGTCTGGAGTCGGGGTCTGGAGTCGGGGCCCGGAGTCGGTGTCTGTAGGAGTTGAGGTCTGGAGACAGGGCCTGGAGTCGGGGACTGGCATCGGGGTCTGGAGCAGTTGGGGTCTGGAGTCAGGGTCTGGAGTCGGGGACTTGAGTTGGGGTCTGGAGTCGGGATCTTGAATCAGGGTGTGGATTTGGGGTCTGGAGTTGGGGACTGGCATCGGGGTCTAGAGCAGATGGGGCCTGGAGTCAGGGTCTGGAATCGGGGTCTGGAGCAGTCGGGGTCTGAAGTCGGGGTCTGGAATTGGGGTCTTGAGTCGGTGTGTGGATTTGCGGTCTGGAGTCGGGGTCTGGAGTCAGGGCCTGGAGGAGTCGGTGTCTGGTGCCGGTGTCTGGATTCAGGGTCTGGAGAAGACAGGGTCTGGAGTCGGGGTCTGGAGTTGTGGTATGGAATTGGGGTCTGGAGCAGTCAGGGTCTGGAGTCGGGTTCTGGAGTCCAGGTCTGGAGTCGGGGTCTGGAGTCTAGGTCTGGAGTTGGGGTCTTATGGAGTAGGGTTCTGGTTTCGGGTTCTGGTGTCGGGGTCTGGACTCGGGGTATGGATTCATGGTCTGGAGTCGGGGACTGGAGGAGTCGGGGTCCGGAGGAGTCGATGTCTGGAGGAGTCGGGGTCTGGAGGAGTCAGGGTCTGGAGTCAGGATCTGGAGTTGGTGCCTGGATTCGCCGCCTGGAGTTGGGGTCTGGAGTCGCGGTCTGTAGGAGTCATGGTCTGAAGTCGTGGTCTGTAGTCGGGGCCTGGAGTCTGGTTCTGGAGTCGGGGTCTGGAGGAATCGGAGTCTGGAATCGGGGTCTGGAGTTGGAGTCTTGAGTCGGTGTCTTGGGTCAGTGTCTGGAGTAGGCGGGGTCTGGAGGTGTCGGGGTCTGGAGTCGGGGTCTGGAGTCGGGGCCTGGAGTCGGGGCCTGGAGTCGGGGCCTGGAGTCGGTGCCTGGTGTTGGGGTCTGGTGTCGGGGTCTGGAGGAGTCGTGGTCTGCAGTTGTCGGGGTCTGGAGTTGGGGCCCGGAGTCGGTTTCTGGAGGAGTTGAGATCTGGAGTCATGGCCTGGATTCGGGGACTGACATCGGGGTCTGGAGCAGACGGGGTCTGGAGATGGGTCTGGGGTTGGGGTCTGGAATCGGGGTCTGGAGCCGTAGGGGTCTGGAGTCGGGGTCTTGAGTCAGGGTCTGGAGCAGTCGGGGTCTGAAGTCGGGGTCTGGAATCGGGGTCTTGAGTCGGTGTGTGGATTTGCGGTCTGGAGTCAGGGCCTGGAGTCGGGGTCTGGAGTCGGGGCCTGGATTCGGGGCCTGGCGTTGGGGTCTGGAGGAGTCAGAGTCTGGTGTCGGGGTCTGGAGGAGTCGGGGTCTGTAGTTGTCGAAGTCTGGAGTCGGAGCCCGGAGTCGGGGCCCAGAGTTGGTTTCTGGAGGAGTTGAGGTCTGGAGTCATGGCCTGGATTCGGGGACTGGCATCGGGGTCTGGAGCAGACGGGGTCTGGAGATGGGGTCTGGAGTCGGGGTCTGGAATCGGGGTCTGCATCAGTAGGGGTCTGAAGTCGGGGTCTGGAGTCAGGGTCTTGAATCGGTGTGTGGATTTGGAGTCTGGAGTCGGGGACTGGAGTCAGGGCCTGGAGGAGTCGGTGTCTGGAGCCGGGGTCTGGAGTCAGGGTCTGGAGCAGTCGGCGTCTGGAATCGGTGTCTTGAGTCGGTGTGTGGATTTGCGGTCTGGAGTCGGGGTCTGGAGTCAGGACCTGGAGGAGTCGGTGTCTGGAGCCGGGGTCTGGAGTTGGTGTCTGGATTCGGGGTCTGGAGAAGACGGGGTCTGGAGTCGGGGTATGGAATTGGGATCTGGAGTCGGGGCCTGGAGTCGGGGTCTGGAGTCCAGGTCTGGAGTCGGTGTGTGGATTCGTGTTCTGGAGTCGGGGTCTGGACAAGGGGTCTGGAGGAGTCGGTGTCTGGAGGAGTGGGGTTCTGGTGTCGGGTTCTGGTGTCGTGGTCTAGACTCGGGGTATGGATTCACGGTCTGGAGCTGGGGACTGGAGGAGTCGGGGACGGGAGGAGTCGGGGTCTGGAGGAGTTGGGGTCTGGAGACAGGATCTGGATTCAGGGCCTGGAGTCGGGATCTGGTGTCGGGGTCTGGAGTTGGGGTCTGCAGGAATCGGGGTCTGGAGTCGGGGCCTGGAGTCGCGGTCTGGAGGAGTCATGGTCTGAAGTCATGGTCTGTAGTCGGGGCCTGGAGCCTCGTTCTGGAGTCAGGGTCTGGAGGAGTCGGAGTCTGGAATCGGGGTCTGGAGTTGGGGTCTTGAGTCGGTGTCTTGGGTCAGTGTCTGGAGGAGGCGGGGTCTGGAGGAGTCGGGGTCTGGAGTCGGGGTCTGGAGTCGGGGTCTGGAGTCGGGGTCTGGAGTCGGGGTCTGGAGTCGGGGTCTGGAGTCGGGGTCTGGAGTCGTTGTCTGGAGGAGTCGGGGTCCGGTGTCGTGGTCTGGAGGAGTTGGGGTCAGGAGACAGGGTCTGGAGTCGGCGTCTGGAGTCGGGATCGTGAATCGTGGTCTGGAGTCGGGGCCTGGAGTTGGGGTCTGGAGGAGTCGGGGTCTGGTGTCGCGGTCTGGAGGAGTCACGGTCTGCAGTAGTCGGGGTCTGGAGTCGGGGCCCGGTCTGTTTCTGGAGGAGTTGAGGTCTGGAGACAGGGCCTTGAGTCGGGGACTGGCATCGGGGTCTGGACCAGACGGGGTCTGGAGGCAGGGTCTCGAGTCAGGGACTGGAATCAGGGTCTGGAGCAGTCGGGTTCTGGTGTCGGGGTCTGGACTCGGGGTATGGATTCACGATTTGGAGTCGGGGACTGGAGGAGTCGGGGTCTGTAGGAGTCGGTGTCTGGAGGTGTCGGGGTCTGGAGGAGTCGGGGTCTGGAGTCAGGATCTGGAGTCAGCGTCTGGAGTCGGTGCCTGGAGTCCCGGTCTGGAGTCGCGGTCTGGAGTCGCGGTCTGGAGTCGCGGTCTGGAGAAGTCATGGTCTGAAGTCGTGGTCTGGAGTCAGGGCCTGGAGTCTGGTTCTGGAGGCGGGGTTTGGAGGAGTCGGAGTCTGGAATCGGGTTCTGGAGTCGGGGTCTGGAGTCGGGGTCTGGAGTCGGGGCCTGGAGTCGGGGTCTGGAGTCGGGGCCTGGCGTAGGGGTCTGGAGGAGTTGGGGTCTGGTGTCGGGGTCTGGAGGAGTTGGGGTCTGCAGTTGTCGGGGTCTGGATTCGGGGCCCGGAGTCGGTTTCTGGAGGAGTTGAGGTCTGGAGTCAGGGCCTGGAGTCGGGGACTGGCATCGGGGTCTGGAGCAGTAGTGGTCTGGAGTCGGGGTCTGGAGTCAGGGTCTTGAGTTGGAGTGTGGATTTGGGGTCAGGAGTCGAGGACTGGCATCGGGGTCTGGAGCAGATGGGGCGTGGAGTCGGGGTCTGGAATCGGTGTCTGGAGCAGTAGGGGTCTGAAGTCGGGGTCTGGAATCGGGGTCTTGAGTCGGTGTGTGGATTTGCGGTCTGGAGTCAGGGTCTGGAGTCAGGGCCTGGAGGAGTCGTTGTCTGGAGCCAGGGTCTGGAGTCGGGGTCTGGATTCGGGGTCTGGAGAAGACGGGGTCTGGAGTCGGGGTGGGAGTTGGAGTATGGAATTGGGGTCTGGAGCAGTCGGAGTCTGGAGTCGGGGTCTGGAGTCCAGGTCTGGAGTCGGGGTCTGGAGTCCAGGTCTGGAGTTGGGGTCTGGAGTCCAGGTCTGGAGTCGGGGTCTGGAGACCAGGTCTGTAGTCGGGGTCTGGAGGATTGGGTTTCTGGCGTCGGGTTCTGGTGTCGGGGTCTGGACTCGGGGTATGGATTCACGACCTGGAGTCGGGGACTGGAGGAGTCGGGGTCCGGAGGAGTCGGGGTCTGGAGTCGCAGTCCGGAGTCGCAGTCTAGAGGAGTCATGGTCTGAAGTCATGGTCTGAAGTCATGGTCTGTAGTCGGGGCCTGGAGTCTGGTTCTGGAGTCGGGGTCTGGAGGAGTCGGAGTCTGGAATCGGGGTCTGGAGTTGGGGTCTTGAGTCGGTGTCTTGGGTCAGTGTCTGGAGGAGGCAGGGTCTGGTGGAGTCAGGGACTGGAGTCGGGGCCTGGAGTCGAGGTCTGGAGTCGGGGTCTGGAGTTGGGGTCTGGAGGAGTCGGGGTCCGGTGTCGTGGTCTGGAGGAGTTGGGGTCAGGAGACAGGGTCTGGAGTCGGCGTCTGGAGTCGGGATCTTGATTTGGGGTCTGGAGTCGGGGTCTGGAGTCGGGGCCTGGTGTTGGGCTCTGGTGGAGTGGGGGTCTGGTGTCGGGGTCTGGAGTCGGGGCCCGGAGTCGGTTCCTGGAGGAGTTGAGGTCTGGAGACAGGGCCTGGAGTCGTGGACTGGCATCGGGGTCTGGAGCAGATGAGGTCTGGAGATGGGGTCTGGAGTTGGGGACTGGAATCGGGGTCTGGAGCAGTCGGGGTCTTGATTCAGGGTCATGAGTAGGAATCTTGAATTGGGGTCTGGAGTTGGGGCCTGGAATTGGGGTCTGGGGGTGTCGGGGTCTGGTGTCGGGGTCTGGAGGAGTCGGGGTCTGCAGTAGTCGGGGTCTGGAGTCGGGGCCCGGAGTCAGTTTATGGAGGAGTTGAGGTCTGGAGTCAGGGCCTGGAGTCGGGGACTGGCATCGGGGACTGGAGTAGACGGGGCCTGGAGTCGGGGTCTGGAGCAGAAGGGGTCTGGAGTCGGGATCTGGAGTCAGTGTCTTGAGTCGGTGTGTGGATTTGGGGTCTGGAGTCAGGGTCTGGAGCAGTCGGGGTCTGGAGTCGGGGTCTGGAGTCAGGGTATGGAATCGGGGTCTGGAGCAGTCGGGGTTTGGAGTTGGGGTCTGGAGTCAGGGTCTGGAGTCGGGGTCTGGGTTCGGGGTTTGGAGTCGGGGTCTGGTGTCGAGGTCTGGAGGAGTTGGGGTCTGTGGTCGGGGTCCAAAGTCGGGGTCTGGAGTTGGGGTCTGGAGGAGTGGGGTTCTGGTGTCTGGTTCTGCTGTCAGGTTCCGGACTCAGGGTATGGATTCACGGTCTGGAGTCGGTGTCTGGAGTCGGGGTCTGGATTCGGGGTCTGGAGAAGACGGGGTCTGCAGTCGGGGCCTGGAGTCGGGGTATGGAATTGTGGTCTGGAGCAGTCGGGGTCTGGAGTCGGGGTGTGGAGTCCAGGTTTGTAGTCGGTGTGTGGATTCATCGTCTGGAGTCGGGGTCTGGAGGAGTCGGGGTCTGGAGGAGTGGGGTTCTGGTGTCGGGTTCTGGTGTCGGGGTCTGGACTCGGGGTACGGATTCACGTTCTGGAGTCGGGGACTGGAGGATTCGGGGTCCGAAGAAGTCGGGTTCTGGAGGAGTCGGGGTCTGGAGGTGTCGTGGTCTGAAGTCATGGTCTGTAGTCGGGGCCTAGAGTCTGGGTCTGGAGTCGGAGTCTGGAGGAGTCGGATCTGGATTTGGGGTCTGGAGTCGGTGTCTTGAGTCGGTGTCCGGAGTCGGGGTCTGGAGGACGCGGGGTCTGGAGGACACGGCGTCTGGAGGACGCGGGGTCTGGAGGACGCGGGGTCTGGAGGACGCGGGGTCTGGAGGACGCGGGGTCTGGAGGACGCGGGGTCTGGAGGACGCGGGGTCTGGAGGACGCGGGGTCTGGAGGACGCGGGGTCTGGAGGACGCGGGGTCTGGAGGAGTCACGGTCTGGAATCGGGGTCTGGAGTCGGGGTCTGGAGTCATTGTCTGGAGTTGGGTACTGGAGGAGTCGGGGTCCAGTGTCATGGTCTGGAGGAGTTGGGGTCAGGAGTCAGGGTCTGGAGTCGGGGTCTGGAGGAGTCGGGATCTTGAGTCGGTGTCAGGAGTCAGGATCTTGAATCGGGGTCTGGAGTTGGGGTCTGGAGTCTGGGCCTGGTGTTGCGGTCTGGAGTAGTCGGGGTCTGGTGTCGGGGTCTAGAGGAGTCGGGGTCTGCAGTAGTCGGGGTCTGGAGTCGGGGCCCGGAGTCAGTTTCTGGAGGAGTTGAGGTCTGGAGTCAGGGCCTGTAGTCGGGGACTGGCATCGGGGTCTGAAGCAGATGGGGCCTTGAGTCGGGGTCTGGAGTCGGGGTCTGGAATCGGGGTCTGGAGCAGTCGAGGTCTGAAGTCGGGGTCTGGAGTCAGGGCCCGGAGTCAGTTTCTGGAGGAGTTGAGGTCTGGAGTCAGGGCCTGTAGTCGGGGACTGGCATCGGGGTCTGGAGCAGATGGGGCCTTGAGTCGGGGTCTGGAGTCGGGGTCTGGAATCGGGGTCTGGAGCAGTCGAGGTCTGAAGTCGGGGTCTGGAATCGGGGTCTTGAGTCGGTGTCTGGAATCGGGGTCTTGATTCGGTGTGTGGATTTGGGGTCTGGAGTTGGGGTCTGGAGTCAGGGCCTGGAGGAGTCGGTGTCTGGAGTTGGGGTCTGGAGTCAGTATCTGGATTCGGGGTCTGGAGCAGTCGGGGTCTGGAGTCCAGGTCTGGAGTCGGTGTGTGGATTCGTGGTCTGGAGTCGGGGTCTGGATACGGGGTCTGGAGGAGTCGTGGTCTGGAGTCGGGGTCTGGAGGAGTGGGGTTCTGGTGTCGGATTCTGGTGTCGTGGTCTGGACTCGGGGTATGGATTCACGGTCTGGAGTCGGGGAATGGAGGAGTCGGGGTCCGGAGGAGTTGGTGTCTGGAGGAGTCGGGGTCTGGAGGAGTCGGGGTCGGGAGTCAGGATCTGGAGTCGGCGCCTGGAGTCGGGGTCTGGAGTCGCGGTCTGGAGGAGTCATGGTCTGTAGTCGGGGCCTTGAGTCTGGTTCTGGAGTCGGGGTCTGGAGGAGTTGGAGTCTGCAATCGGGGTCTGGAGTTGGGGTCTTGAGTCGGTGTCTTGTGTCAGTGTCTGGAGGAGGTGTGGTCTGGAGGAGTCGGGGTCTGGATTCGGGGCCTGGTGTTGGGGTCTGGAGTAATCGGGGTCTGGTGTCGGGGTCTGGAGGAGTCAGGGTCTGCAGTAGTCGTGGTCTGGAGTCGGGGCCCGGAGTCAGTTTCTGGAGGAGTTGAGCTCTGGAGTCAGGGCCTGGAGTTGGGGACTGGCATCGGGGTCTGGAGCAGATGGGGCCTTGAGTCGGGGTCTGGAGTCGGGGTCTGGAATCGGGGTCTGGAGCAGTCGAGGTCTGAAGTCGGGGTCTGGAATCGGGGTCTTGAGTTGGGGTCTGCAGTCAGGGCCTGGAGGAGTCGGTGTCTGGAGAAGGGGTCTGGAGTCGGTGTCTGGAGAAGGGGTCTGGAGTCGGTGTCTGGACTCGGGGTCTGGAGAAGACAGGGTCTGGAGTCGGGGTCTGCGGTCGGGGTATGGAATTGGGGTCTGGAGCAGTTGGGGTCTGGAGTCGGGGTCTGGAGTCCAGGTCTGGAGTCGGTGTGTGGATTCGTGTTCTGGAGTCGGGGTCTGGAGGAGTCGGGGTCTGGAGGAGTGGGGTTCTGGTGTCGGGTTCTGGTGTCGTGGTCTAGACTCGGGGTATGGATTCACGGTCTGGAATTGGGGACTGGAGGAGTCGGAGACGGGAGGAGTCGGGGTCTGGAGGAGTTGGGGTCTGGAGACAGGATCTGGAGTCGGGGCCTGGAGTCGGGATCTGGTGTCGGGGTCTGGAGTTGGGGTCTGCAGGAATCGGGGTCTGGAGTCGGGGCCTGGAGTCGGCGTCTGGAGTCGGGGTCTGGAGTGGAGATCTGGAGTCGGGGTCTGGAGACTGGGCCTGGAGTCGGGGTCTGGAGTCGGGGTCTGATGTCGGGGACTGGAGGAGTCGGGGTCTGCAGGGGTCAGGGTCTGGAGTCAGGGCCTGGAGTCGGGGCCTGGGGTCGGTTTCTGGATGAGTTGAGGTCTGGAGTCAGGGCCTGGAGTCAGGGACTGGCATCGGGGTCTGGAGCAGACGGGGCCTGGAGTCGGGGTCTGGAATCTGGGTCTGGAGGAGTCGGTGTCTGGAGTCGGGCTCTGGAGTCAGGATCTGGAGACGGGGCCTGGATTCGGGGTCTGGAGTTGGGGTCTTGAGTCGGGGTCTGGAGACTGGGCCTGGAGTCGGGGTCTGCAGTCGGGGTCTAGAGTAGCCGGGGTCTGGAAAAGTCAGGGTCTGATGTGGTGGTCTGGAGTCGGGGACTGGAGTCGGGGTCTGGAGTCGGGTTCTGGAGGATTGGGGTTCTGGTATCGGATTCTAGTGTCGGGGTCTAAACTCGGTGTATGGATTCGCGGTGTGGAGTCGGTGTCTGGAGGAGTCGTGGTCTGGAGGAGTCGGGTTCTGGATTTGGGGTCTGGAGTCAAGGTCTGGAGTCGGAGTCTGGAGTTGGGGTCGGGGGTCGGGATCTGGAGGAGCCGGGGAGTGGAGTCGGGGTCGGGGTGTGGAGTCGGGGTCTGGATTCAGGGTCTGGAGTCAGGGTCTGGAGTCAGGGTCTGGTGTCGGGGTCTGGTGTCGGGGTCTGCAGTTGGAGTCTGGAGTCGGGGTCTGGAGGAGTTGGGTTCTGGTGTCGGGGTCTGGAATCGGTATCTGGAGTCGGGGTCTGGTGTCGGGCTCTGGAGTCAGGCATTTGTTGAGAGTATCATTGGGCTGCTGAAGATGAGGTTCCACTGCCTGAACTCTTCTGGGGGTGTGAGGTACTCCAGAATGTGTGTCGCTTATCGCCATTGTATGCTGCGCTCTGCACAATCTGGCACTGGCAAGGGGGATCTCAATGGAGGATGAGGATAGCGAAGCAGCTCCACAGGCCCCAGAGGAAGACTCTACTGAGGGATCTGATGAGGAGCCGGGCACGCACAGTGTGAGGACATTAAAGTAAATATGAGGAACCTTCAGGTAGGCAGGGACACCAGGGAGGCCTTGATTCAATGCACCTTCAGCTAGGCTGCCAAGGCATGGCTTCACTCTCAGGGCAAGGGCACCACCTCCTTCATACACATTACTGAGGAGGCAATCCCATTACCCCAATGTCACCTCACAACCTCAGGAATAAAGTTTGCTGCCCCTGCCATCTATCATGAGGCACTGATAAGCCCTGCACCGATGGAGAATATGAATGATTCTCAGGGCATTGAAACAAAATCTAGATTTATATCTTCTCCAGAGTTGTCAAAAAAGCCACATAACATAAATTTGTTGCTAATGTCACACAGAAACAATTCACAACACTAATAAAATGAAAAAATGTCACCCGTGATAACCCCATTCTCTGTTCATGATGCCTTAAACTTACACTTACATTTGCAAACTATGCAGCTTAATTGATTCCAGTGAGTTTGCAACCATGGGTGTAATGTCTCCACCTTTTAGATTGTTGATTATAAGGACACTTCAGGTTCACCACCCCCCAACCTGGTCTTACAGACTCACCAGCACACCACCTCTCCCAGACGCTTCCCCTCTGCCCCTCCTAGGTCTTTCTGTTTATTTTTGCTCTGAGTCCAAAAGCAGGCTTCACCAATCAAGCACAGTGAGCATGGATCGGTCACCAGACTCACATAATCGACCATAGAACACTTGAACACTACACCAATGAGCACCTTTCAATACAATGGTACTTGATGTATGGCTTATTTTACACAGAAAGGATCTGCACTGAAAATGTTTAGTGACCATAAAGACCCATCAAAAAGCACTGTCATGAAATATTAAGAAATGTTCAGAAATACTCATAACCAACAGCAGATCGTGGTATATTAACGCTCCAAAAGGTTGACGAGCTGTGCTGCTGACCAACAGAACCATAGAGGACAGCAGGGGGCCTCATCAGTATCTCATGTGAGCTGCAAAGCTAACTCAAGTATACACACTCAAAGACAGGAATATTTGTACCTCAGAGTCTGCAGCTGTGTGGAGTAAGCGACACAACATCTGTCATCTGTATTAGTTAAACATGAAATCACATCAATTAGGTTTTCTCTGATGTACATGGTGAAATTTTTTAAGTTACCAGAAATAATATCCAGTATTCATAATCAGCTATTACACCTTTGAGAAATTATGCAATGTGCAAGTCTTACAGGAGACACCAGCTACTCCAGAGCCCGACTACTCCAGAGCCCGACTCCAGACCCCGATTCCAGACCCTGAAACCTCCAGACCCCGACTATTCCAGAGTCCGACTACTCCAGAGCCCGACTGCTCCAGACCCCGACTACAGACCCCGACTCCTCCAAACCCCAACTCCAGACACCGATTCCAGACACTGACTCCTCCAGACCCCAACTCCAGACCCCGACTCCAGATCCCGACACCTCCAGACCCCGATTCCAGACCCTGACTCCTCCAGACCCTGACTCCAGACACCGAGTCCTCCAGACCCTGACTCCTCCAGACCCTGACTCCAGGCCCCAACACCAGGCCTGACTCTAGACCCCGACTCCTCCAGACACCGACTCCTCCAGACCCTGACTACTGCAGACCCCGACTACTGCAGAGCATGACTACTCCAGATCCCGACTCCAGACACCGACTCTAGACACTGACTACTCCAGACCCCGACTACTCCAGACACCGACTACTCCAGTCCCTGACTCCAGAGCCCGACTCCAGACCCCAACTCCACACACCGACTACTCCAGACCCCGACTACTCCAGACCCCGATTCCAGACCCTGACTACTCCAGACCCTGAATGCAGACCCTAACTGCTCTGGCCCCGACTCCACACCCCGACAACTGCAGACACCGACTACTCCAGACCCCGACTACTCCAGTCCCCGACTCCAGAGCCCAACTCCAAACCCCAACTCCACACCCCGACTACAGACCCCAACTCATCCAGACCCCGACTCCTCCAGACCCCAACTCCTCCAAATCTCGACTCCAGATGCCGACTCCTCCAGACCCCGACTCCAGAGCCCGACTCCAGACCCTGACTCCAGATCCTGACTCCTCCAGACACTGCTCCAGACCGCGACTCCAGACCACGACTGCAGACCCCGACTCCTCCAGGCCCCGACTCCAGGTCTGGAATCAGGGTCTGGAGTTGGCATATGGAGGAGTCAGGATCTGGAGCCTTTGGGGTCTGGAGTTGGGGTCTGGAGTCGGGGTCTGGAGTTGGGGTCTGAAGTCGGGGTCTGGAGTTGGGGTCTGGAGGATTCGGCGTCTGGAGTTGGGGGCTGGAGTCGGTGTCTGGAGTAGTCGGGGTCTGGAGCAGTCGGGGTCTGGAGTTGGGGTCTGTATTCGGGGTCTGGAATCGGGGTCTGGAGCAGTCGGGGTTTGGAGTTGGGGTCTGGAGTCGGGGTCTAGAGGAGTCAGGGTCTGTGGTCGGGGGTCTGGAGTCGGGGTCTGGAGTTGGGGTCTGGAGGAGTGGGGTTCTGGTGTCGGGTTCTGGTGTCAGGGTCTGAACTAGGGGTATGTATTCACAGTCTGGAGTCGGGGTCTGGAGCAGTCGGCGTCTGGAGTCGTGCTCTGGAGTCAGGATCTGGAGTCGGGGCCTGGAGTCGGGGTATGGAGTTGCGTTCTAGAGTCGGGGTCTGGAGTCGGGGTCTGGAGCAGTCGGCGTCTGGAGTCATGCTCTGGAGTCATGCTCTGGAGTCGGGGCCTGGAGTCGGGGTATGGAGTTGCGTTCTAGAGTCGGGGTCTGGAGTCGGGGTCTGGAGTTGGGGCCTGTAGTCGGGGTCTGGAGGAGTCGGGGTCTGCAGGAGTCGGGGCCTGGAGTCAGTTTCTGGAGGAGTTGAGGTCTGGAGTCAGGGCCTGGAGTCGGGGATGGCATCGGGGACTGGAACAGATGTGGCCTGGAGTCGGGGTCTGGAGTCAGGGTCTGGATTTGGGGTCTGGAGCAGTCGGGATCTGAAGTCGGGTTCTGGAATCGGGGTCTAGAGTCGGTGTGTTGATTTGGGGTCTGGAGTCGGGGTCTGGAGTTAGGGGCTGGAGGAGTCGGTGTCTGGAGTCGGGGTCTGGAGTCGCGGTATGGAATTGGGGTCTGGAACTGTCAGTGTCTGGAGTCAGGGTCTGGAGTTGGTGTGTGGATTTGTGGTCTGGAGTCGGGGTCTGGAGTCGGGGTCTGGAGGAGTTGTGGTCTGGAGTCGAGGTCTGGAGGAGTCGGGGTCTGGAGGAGTCGGGGTATGGAGTCGGGGTCTGGAGGAGTCGGGGTCTGGTGTCGTGTTCTGGTGTCGGGGTCTGGACTCAGTGTATGGATTCACGGTCTGGAGTCGGAGACTGGAGGAGTCGGGGTCCGGAGGATTCGGGGTCTGGAGGAGTCGGGGTCTGGAGGAGTCGGGGTCTGGAGTCAGGATCTGGAGTCGGGGTCTGGAGTCACGGTCTGGAGTCGCGGTCTGGAGGAGTCATGGTCTGAAGTCATGATCTGTAGTTGGGGCCTGGAGTCTGGGTCTGGAGTCAGGGTCTGGAATCGGGGTCTGGAGGCGAGGTCTGGAGTCAGTGTCTGGAGTCGGGGTCTGGAGGAGTCAGGGTCTGGAGTCGGGGTCTGGAGTCGGGGACTAGAGTCGGTGACTGGAGTCGGGATCTGGAGGAGTCGGGGTCCGGTGTCGTGGTCTGGAGGAGTCGGGGTCAGGAGTCAGGGTCTGGAGTCAGCGTCTGGAGTCAGGGTCTGGAGAAGTCAGGGTCTGGAGTCGGGGTCTGGAGTCGAGGTCTGGAGTCGGGGTCTGGAGTCAGGGTCTGGAATCGGGATCTGGAGCAGTCTGGATCTGAAGTCAGGGTCTGGAATCGGGGTCTAGAGTCGGTGTGTGGATTTGGGGTCTGGAGTCGGGGTCTGGCATTAAGGGCTGGAGGAGTCGGTGTCTGGAGTCGGGTTCTGGATTCGTTGTCTGGATTTGTGGTCTGGAGAAGACGGGGTCTGGAGTTGGGGTCTGGAGTCGCGGTATGGAATTGGGGTCTGGAACTGTCAGTGTCTGGAGTCAGGGTCTGGAGTCAATGTGTGGATTTGTGGTCTGGAGTCGGGGTCTGGAGTCGGTGTCTGGAGTCGGGGTCTGGAGGAGGCGTGGTCTGGAGGAGTCGAGGTCTGGAGTTGGGGTCTGGAGTCGGGGTCTGGAGTCGGGGACAGGAGTCGGCGACTGGAGTCGGGATCTGGAGGAGTCAGGGTCCGGTGTCGTGGTCTGGAGGAGTCGGGGTCAGGAGTCAGGGTCTGGAGTCGGCATCTGGAGTCGGGGCCTGGAGAAGTCAGGGTCTGGAGTCGGGGCCTGGAGTCGGGGTATGGAGTTGAGTTCTAGAGTCATGGTCTAGAGTCGGGGCCTGTAGTCGAGGTCTGGAGGAGTCAGGGTCTGCAGGAGTCGGGGCCTGGAGTCGGTTTCTGGAGGAGTTGAGGTCTGGAGTCTGGGCCTGGAGTCGGGGATGGCATCGGGGTCTGGAACAGATGTGGCCTGGGGTCAGGGTCTGGAGTCAGGGTCTGGAATCGGGGTCTGGAGCAGTCGGGATCTGAAGTCGGGGTCTGGAATCGGGGTCTAGAGTCGGTGTGTGGATTTGGGGTCTGGAGTCGGGGTCTGGCATTAAGGGCTGGAGGAGTCGGTGTCTGGAGTCGGGGTCTGGATTCGTTGTCTGGATTTGTGGTCTGGAGAAGACGGGATCTGGAGTTAGGGTCTGGAGTCGCGGTATGGAATTGGAGTCTGGAACTGTCAGTGTCTGGAGTCAGGGTCTGAAGTCGATGTGTGGATTCGTGGTCTGGAGTCGGGGTCTGGAGTCGGTGTCTGGAGTCGGGGTCTGGAGGAGGCATGGTCTGGAGGAGTCGGGGTCTGGAGTTGGGGTCTGGAGTCAGGGTCTGGAGTCGGGGACTGGAGTCAGTGACTGGAGTCGGGATATGGAGGAGTCGGGGTCCGGTGTCGTGGTCTGGAGGAGTCGGGGTCAGGAGTCAGGGTCTGGAGTCGGGGTCTGGAGTTGGGGTCTGGAGTCAGGGTCTGGAGTCGATGTGTGGATTCGTGGTCTGGAGTCGGGGTCTGGAGTCGGGGTCTGGAGGTGTTGTGGTCTGGAGTCGGGGTCTGGAGGAGTCGTGGTCTGGAGGAGTCGGGGTATGGAGTCGGGGTCTGGAGGAGTCGGGGTCTGGAGGAGTGGGGTTCTGGTGTCATGTTCTGGTGTCGGGGTCTGGACTCGGTGTATGGATTCACGGTCTGGAATTGGAGACTGGAGGACTCGGGTTCCGGAGGATTCGGGGTCTGGAGGAGTCGGGGTCTGGAGGAGTCGGGGTCTGGAGTCAGGATCTGGAGTCGGGGCCTGGGGTCGGGGTCTGGAGTCACGGTCTGGAGTCACGGTCTGGAGGAGTCGTGGTTTTTAGTCGGGGCCTGGAGTCTGGGTCTGGAGTCGGGGTCTGGAGGAGTCAGGGTCTGGAATCGGGGTCTTAGGGCAGGGTCTGGAGTCGGTGTCTGGAGTCGGGGTCTGGAGGAGGTGGGGTCTGGAGGAGTCAGTGTCTGGAGTCGGGGTCTGGAGTCGGGGTCCGGTGTCGTGGTCTGGAGGAGTCGGGGTCAGGAGTCAGGGTCTGGAGCCGGCGTCTGGAGTCAGGGTCGGGAGAATTCAGGGTCTGGAGTCAGGGTCTGGAGTCGGGGACTGGAGTCGGTGACTGGAGTCAGGATCTGGAGGAGTCGGGGTCCGGTGTCGTGGTCTGGAGGAGTCGGGGTCAGGAGTCAGGGTCTGGAGTCGGCGTCTGGAGTCGGGGTCTGGAGAAGTCAGGGTCTGGAGTCGGGGTCTGGAGTCGGGGTCTGGAGTCAGGGTCTGGAGTCGATGTGTGGATTCGTGGTCTGGAGTCAGGGTCTGGAGTCGGGGTCTGGAGGTGTTGTGGTCTGGAGTCGGGGTCTGGAGGAGTCGTGGTCTGGAGGAGTCGGGGTATGGAGTCGGGGTCTGGAGGAGTCGGGGTCTGGAGGAGTGGGGTTCTGGTGTCGTGTTCTGGTGTCGGGGTCTGGACTCGGTGTATGGATTCACGGTCTGGAATCGGAGACTGGAGGACTCGGGTTCCGGAGGATTCGGGGTCTGGAGGAGTCGGGGTCTGGAGGAGTCGGGGTCTGGAGTCAGGATCTGGAGTCGGGGCCTGGGGTCGGGGTCTGGAGTCACGGTCTGGAGTCACGGTCTGGAGGAGTCGTGGTCTTTAGTCTGGGCCTGGAGTCTGGGTCTGGAGTCGGGGTCTGGAGGAGTCGGGGTCTGGAATCGGGGTCTTAGGGCAGGGTCTGGAGTCAGTGTCTGGAGTCGGGGTCTGGAGGAGGTGGGGTCTGGAGGAGTCGGCGTCTGGAGTCAGGATCTGGAGTCGGGGTCTGGAGTCGGGGTCTGGAATCGGGGTCTGGAGCAGTCAGGGTCTTGAGTTGGGGTCTGGAGTCGGGGTCTTGAGTCAGGGTCTGGAGGAGTCGGTGTCTGGAGTCGGGGTCTGTAGTCGGTGTCTGGATTCGGGGTCTGGAGAAGGCGGGGTCCGGAGTCGGGGTCTGGAGTCAGGGTCTGGAATCGGGGTCTGGAGCAGTCGGGGTCTGTAGTCGGGGCCTGGAGTCTGGGTCTGGAGTCGGGGTCTGGAGGCGAGGTCTGGAGTCGGTGTCTGGAGTCGGGGTCTGTAGGAGGCGGGGTCTGGAGGAGTCGGGGTCTGCAGTCGGGGTCTGGAGTCGGGGACTAGAGTCGGTGACTGGAGTCGGGATCTGGAGGAGTCGGGGTCCGGTGTCGTGGCCTGGAGGAGTCGGGGTCAGGAGTCTGGGTCTGGAGTCGGCATCTGGAGTCGGGGTCTGGAGAAGTCAGGGACTGGAGTCGGGATCTTGAGTCGGGATCTGTAGTCGGGGTCTGGAGTCG
Source organism: Cetorhinus maximus (assembly GCF_964194155.1). Lineage (NCBI taxonomy): Eukaryota > Metazoa > Chordata > Chondrichthyes > Lamniformes > Cetorhinidae > Cetorhinus > Cetorhinus maximus. The sequence goes on from NC_135889.1 coordinate 25,996,286, forward strand.
GGGCCTGGCGTTGGGGTCTGGTGGAGTCGGGGTCTGGTGTCGGGGTCTGGAGGAGTCGGGGTCTGCAGTAGTCAGGGTCTGGAGTCGGTGCTGGGAGTTGGTTTCTGGAGGAGTTGAGGTCTAGAGTCAGGACCTGGAGTCGGGGACTGGCATTGGGAGCCAGAGCAGGCGGGGTCTGGAGACGGGGTCTGGAGTCGGGGTCTGGAATCGGGGACTGGAGCCGTCGGGGTCTTGAGTTGGGGTCTGGAGTCAGGGTCCTGAGTCGGTGTGTGCATTTGGGGTCTGGAGTCGGGGTCTTGAGTCAGGGTCTGGAGGAGTCGGTGTCTGTAGTCGGTATCTGGATTCGGGGCCTGGAGAAGGCGGGGTCCAGAGTCGGGGTCTGGAGTCTGTGTCTGGAATCGGGGTCTGGAGCAGTCAGGGTCTGGAGTCGGGGTCAGGAGTCGGGGTCTGGAGTCCGGGTCTGGAGTCGGTGTGTGGATTCGGGGTCTGGAGTCGGGGTCTGGAGGAGTCGGGGACTGGAGTCAGGGTCTGGAGTCGGGGTGTGGAGTCGGGGTCTTGAGTCAGTGTGTGGATTTGGGGTCCGAAGTCGGGGTCTGGAGTCAGGGTCTGGAGTAGTAAGTGTCTGGAGTTGGGGTCTGGTGTTGGGGTCTGGATTCTGGGTCTGCAGAAGGCGGGGTCGGCAGTCGGAGTCGGGAGTCCGGGTCTGGAGTCGGTGTGTGGATTCGGGGTCTGGAGTCAGCGTCTGGAGTCGGGGTCTGGAGGAGTCAGGGTCTGGAGTCGGGGTCTGGAGGAGTGGGGTTCTGTTGTCGGGTTCTGCTGTTGGGCTCTGGACTCAGGGTATGGATTCACGGTCTGGAGTCGGGGACTGGAGGAGTAGGGGACTCGAGGAGTTGGGGTCTGGAGGAGTCAGGATCTGGAGGAGTCGGGGTCTGGAGACAGGATTTGGAGTCGGGGCCTGGAGTCGGGATCTGGTGTTGGGGTCTGGAGTCGGGGTCTGCAGGAGTCAGGGTCTGGAGTCAGGACCTGGAGTCGGCGTCTGGAGTCGGGGTCTGGAGTCGAGGTCTGGAGTCGGGGTCTGGAGACTGGGCCTGGAGTCGGGGCCTTGAGTCGGGGTCTGTAGTCGGGGACTGGAGGAGTCGGGGTCTGCAGGGGACGAGGTCTGGAGTTGGGGCCTGGAGTCGGGGCCTGGGGTCGGTTTCTGGAGGAGTTGAGGTCTGGTGTCAGGGCCTGGAGTCGGGGACTGGCATCGGGGTCTGGAGCAGACGGGGCCTGGAGTCGGGGTCTGGAATCCAGGTCTGGAGGAGTCGGTGTCTGGAATCGGGCTCCGGAGTCAGGATCAGGAGACGGTGCCTGGTGTCGGGGTGGGGAGTTGGGGTCAGGAGACGGGGTCTGGTTCTGGTGTCGGGTTCTGGTGTCGGGGTCTGGACTCGGGGTATGGATTCACTGTCTGGAGTCTGGGACTGGAGGAGTCGGGTACTGGAGGAGTCGGAGTCTGGAGGAGTCGGGGTCTGCAGTAGTTGGGGTCTGGAGTCGGGGTCTGGAGTCGGTGTCTGTAGTCGGGGTCTGGAGTAATCGGTTTCTGGAGGAGTTAGGGTCTGGAGTCGGGGTCTGGAGTTGGGGTCTGGATTCGGTGTCTGGAGTCGGGGTCTGGAGGAGTCAGGGTCCGGAGTCGTGGTCTCGAGGAGTCGGGGTCAGGAGTCAGGGTCTGGAGTCGGCGTCTGGAGTCGGGGTCTGGAGGAGTCGGTATCTGGAGTCGGGGTCTGGAGTCGGGGCCTGGCGTTGGTGTCTGGAGGAGTCGGGGTCTGGTGTCAGGGTCTGGAGGAGTCGGTGTCTGGAGTCGGGGTCTGGAGTCGGTGTCTGGATTCGGGGTCTGGAGAAGGCGGGGTCTGGAGTCAGGGTCTGGAGTCGGGGTCTGGAGCAGTCGGGGTCTTCAGTCCGGATTTGGAGTTAGTGTGTGGATTCAAGGTCTGGAGTCGGGGTCTGGAGGAGTCAGGGTCTGGAGTTGGGTTCTGGAGTCGGGATCTGGAGGAGTGGGGTTCTGGTGTCAGGTTCTGGTGTCGGAGTCTGGACTCAGGGTATGGATTCACGGTCTGGAGTCGGGGACTGGTGGAGTCGGGGACTGGAGAAGTCGGGGTCTGGAGGAGTCGGGGTCTGGAGCAGTCAGGGTCTGCAGTTCGGATCTGGAGTCAGTGTGTAGATTCGGGGTCTGGAGTCGGGGTCTGGAGGAGTCGGGGTCTGTAGTCGGGGTCTGGAGTCAGATTCTGGAGTCGGGGTCTGGAGGAGTGGGGTTCTGGTGTCAGGTTCTGGTGTCGGGGTCTGGACTTGGGCTATGGATTCATGGTCTGGACTCGGGGACTGGAGGAGTCGGGGACTGGAGGAGTCGAAGTCAGGAGGAGTCGGGGTCTGGAGGAGTCGGGGTCTGGAGGAGTCGGGGTCTGGAGTCAGGATCTGGAGTCAGGGCCTGGAGCCGGGGTCTGGAGTCAGGTTCTGGAGTTGGGGTCTGGAGTCGGGGTCTCGAGGAGACGGGGTCTGGAGTCGGCATCTTGAGTCGGGGTCTGCAGGTGTCGGGGTCTGGAGTCAGGGTCTGCAGTCGGGGACTGGAGTTGGGGTCTGGATTCGGGGTCTGGAGGAACCGATATTTGGAGTCGGGGTCTGGAGTTGGGGTCTGGAGTCTGGGTCTGGAGTCGGGGCCTGGAGGAGTCGGGGTCAGATGTTGGGGTTTGGAGTCGGAGTCTGGAGTCGGGGTCTGCAGTCAGGGTCTAGAGTTTTTGGAGTCTGGAAGGGTCGAGGTCTGATGTTGGGGTCTGGAGTCAGGGACTGGAGTTGGGGTCTGGAGTTGGTGTCTGGAGGAGTGGGGTTCTGGTATCGGCTTCTGGTGTCGGAGTCTGGAGTCGGTGTGTGGAGTCGGTGTCTGGAGTCGGGGTCTGGAGGAGTCGCGGTCTGGAGGAGTCGGATTCTGGAGTCGGGGTCTGGAGTCAGGATCTGGAGTCGGGGCCTGGAGTTGGGGTCTCCAGTCGGGGTCTGGAGTCAGCGTCTGGAGTCAGGCTCTGGAGACTGGGTCTGGAGTCGGGGTCTGGAGGATTCGGGGTCTGGAGTCATGGCCTGGAGTTGGGGTCTGGAGTCGGTGTCTGGAGTTGGGGTCTGGAGTTGGGGTCTGGAGTCGGTGTCTGGAGTCGGCTCTGGGGTCGGGGTCTGGAGACGGGATCTGGAGTCGGGGTCTGAAATCATTGGGGTCTGGAGTCGGGGTCTGGAGTCGGTGTCTGGAGGAGTTGTGGTCTGAAGCCGTGGTCTGGAGTCGGGGCCTGGAGTCGGGATCTTGAGTCGGGGTCTGAAAGATTTGTGGTCTGGAGTCGGGGACTGGAATCGGGGTCTGGAGTTGGGCTCTGGAGTCGGGCTCTGGATTCGGGGTCAGGAGTTGGGGTCTGGAGGAGTCAGGGTATGGGGTCGGGGTCTTGAGTCGCATTCTGGAGTCAGGGTCTGGAGGAGTGGGGTTCTGGTGTCGGGGTCTGGACTCGGGGTATGGATTCACGGTCTGGAGTCTGGGACTGGAGGAGTCAGGGTCTGGAGGAGTTGGAGTCTGGAGGAGTCGAGGTCTGCAGTAGTCAGGGTCTGGAGTCGGGGTCTGGAGTCGGTGTCTGGAGTCGGGGTCTGGAGGAGTCGGGTTCTGGAGGAGTCGGGGCCTGGAGTCAGGGTCTGGAGTCGGGATCTTGAGTCAGGGTCTGGAGTCGGGGTCTGGAGTCGGGGCCTGGCATTGGTGTCTGGAGGAGTCGGGGTCTGGTGTCGGGGTCTGGAGGATTCGGGATCTGCTGTAGTCGGGGTCTGGATTCTGGGCCCGGAATCGGTTTCTGGAGGAGTTGAGGTCTGGTGTCAGGGCCTGGAGTCAGGGACTGGCATCGGGGTCTGGAGCAGACGGCGTCTGGAGATGGGGTCTGGAGTCAGGGTCCGGAATCGGGGTCTGGAGTCGGGGTCTTGAGTCGGTGTGTGGATTTGGGGTCTGGAGTCAGGTCTGGAGTCAGGGTCTGGAGGAGTCGGTGTCTGGAGTCGGGGTCTGGAGTCGGTGTCTGAATTTGGGGGTCTGGAGATGGTGGGTTCTGGAGTCAGGTTCTGGAGTCGGGTTCTGGAGTCGGGGTCTGGAGTCGGCGCCTGGCGTTGGTGTCTGGAGGAGTCGGGGTCTGGTGTCGGGGTCTGGAGGAGTCGGTGTCTGGAGTCGGGGTCTGGAGTTGGTGTCTGGATTTGGTGTCTGGAGAAGGCGGGGTCTGGAGTCGGGGTCTGGAGTCGGGGTCTGGAGCAGTCGGGGTCTGCAGTCCGGATCTGGAGTCAATGTGTGGATTCGAGGTCTGGAATCGGGGTCTGGTGTCGGGGTCTGGAGGATTCGGGATCTGCAATAGTCGGGGTCTGGATTCGGGGCCCGGAGTCAGTTTCTGGAGGAGTTGAGGTCTGGTGTCAGAGCCTGGAGTCGGGGACTGGCATCGGGGTCTGGAGCAGACGGGGTCTGGAGATGGGGACTGGAGTCAGGGTCCGGAATCGGGGTCTGGAGTCGGGGTCTTGAGTCGGTGTGTGGATTTGGGGTCTGGAGTCAGGTCTGGAGTCAGGGTCTGGAGGAGTCGGTGTCTGGAGTCGGGGTCTGGAGTCGGTGTCTGAATTCGGGGGTCTGGAGATGGCGGGTTCTGGAGTCGGGTACAGGAGTTGGGGTCTGGAGTCCGGGTCTGGAGCCTGTCCTGGCATTGGTGTCTGGAGGAGTCGGGGTCTGGAGTCGGGGTCTGGAGTCGGGTTCTGGAGTCGGGGTCTGGAGGAGTGGGGTTCTGGTGTCAGGGTCTGGACTCGGTGTATGGATTCACGGTCTGGAGTCGGGGACTGGAGGAGTCAGGGTCTGACCCCCACTCCTCCAGACCATGACACCGGACCCCGACTCCTCCAGATCCCGACTCCAGTCACCGACTCCAGTCCCCGACTCCAGACCCCGACTCCAGACCCCGACTCCTCCAAACCCCACCTCCTCCAGACCCCGACTCCAGACATGGCCTCCAGACCCCGATTCCAGACACCAACTCCTCCAGACCTCGACTCCAGACCCAGACTCCAGGCCCCGACTACAGACCACGACTTCAGACCACGACTCCTCCAGACCGCGACTCCAGACCGTGACTCCAGACCCCGACCCCAGGCCCCGACTCCAGATCCTGACTCCAGACCCTGACTCCTCCAGACCCCGACTGGCGTTGGTGTCTGGAGGAGTCAGGGTCTGGTGTCGGGGTCTGGAGGAGTCGGTGTCTGGAGTCGGGGTCGGGAGTTGGTGTCTGGATTTGGGGTCTGGAGAAGGCGGGGTCTGGAGTTGGGGTCTGGAGTCAGGGTCTGGAGCAGTCAGGGTCTGCAGTCCGGATCTGGAGTCAATGTGTGGATTCGAGGTCTGGAGTCGGGGTCTGGTGTTGGGGTCTGGAGGATTCGGGATCTGCAGTAGTCGGGGTCTGGATTCGGGGCCCGGAGTCAGTCTCTGGAGGAGCTGAGGTCTGGTGTCAGGGCCTGGAGTCGGGGACTGGCATCGGGGTCTGGAGCAGATGCGGTCTGGAGATGGGGTCTGGAGTCAGGGTCCGGAATCGGGGTCTGGAGTCGGGGTCTTGAGTCGGTGTGTGGATTTGGGGTCTAGAGTCAGGTCTGGAGTCAGGGTCTGGAGGAGTCGGTGTCTGGAGTCAGGGTCTGGAGTCGGTGTCTGAATTCGGGGGTCTGGAGATGTCGGGTTCTGGAGTCAGGTTCTGGAGTCAGGTACTGGAGTCGGGGTCTGGAGCCAGGGTCTGGAGCCGGTCCTGGCGTTGGTGTCTGGAGGAGTCGGGGTCTGGAGTCGGGGTCTGGAGTCGGGTTCTGGAGTCGGGGTCTGGAGGAGTGGGGTTCTGGTGTCAGGGTCTGGACTCGGTGTATGGATTCACGGTCTGGAGTCGGGGACTGGAGGAGTCAGGGTCTGACCCCCACTCCTCCAGACCATGACACCGGACCCCGACTCCTCCAGATCCCGACTCCAGTCACTGACTCCAGTCCCCGACTCCAGACCCCGACTCCAGACCCCGACTCCTCCAAACCCCACCTCCTCCAGACCCCGACTCCAGACATGGCCTCCAGACCCCGATTCCAGACACCAACTCCTCCAGACCTCGACTCCAGACCCAGACTCCAGGCCCCGACTACAGACCACGACTTCAGACCACGACTCCTCCAGACCGCGACTCCAGACCGTGACTCCAGACCCCGACCCCAGGCCCCGACTCCAGATCCTGACTCCAGACCCTGACTCCTCCAGACCCCGACTGGCGTTGGTGTCTGGAGGAGTCAGGGTCTGGTGTCGGGGTCTGGAGGAGTCGGTGTCTGGAGTCGGGGTCGAGAGTTGGTGTCTGGATTTGGGGTCTGGAGAAGGCGGGGTCTGGAGTTGGGGTCTGGAGTCAGGGTCTGGAGCAGTCAGGGTCTGCAGTCCGGATCTGGAGTCAATGTGTGGATTCGAGGTCTGGAGTCGGGGTCTGGTGTTGGGGTCTGGAGGATTCGGGATCTGCAGTAGTCGGGGTCTGGATTCGGGGCCCGGAGTCAGTCTCTGGAGGAGCTGAGGTCTGGTGTCAGGGCCTGGAGTCGGGGACTGGCATCGGGGTCTGGAGCAGATGCGGTCTGGAGATGGGGTCTGGAGTCAGGGTCCGGAATCGGGGTCTGGAGTCGGGGTCTTGAGTCGGTGTGTGGATTTGGGGTCTAGAGTCAGGTCTGGAGTCAGGGTCTGGAGGAGTCGGTGTCTGGAGTCAGGGTCTGGAGTCGGTGTCTGAATTCGGGGGTCTGGAGATGTCGGGTTCTGGAGTCAGGTTCTGGAGTCAGGTACTGGAGTCGGGGTCTGGAGCCCGGGTCTGGAGCCGGTCCTGGCGTTGGTGTCTGGAGGAGTCGGGGTCTGGAGTCGGGGTCTGGAGTCGGGTTCTGGAGTCGGGGTCTGGAGGAGTGGGGTTCTGGTGTCGGGGTCTGGACTCGTTGTATGGATTCACGGTCTGGAGTCGGGGACTGGAGGAGTCGGGGTCTGACCCCGACTCCTCCAGACCATGACACCGGACCCTGACTCCTCCAGATCCTGACTCCAGTCACCGACTCCAGTCCCCGACTCCAGACCCCGACTGCAGACCCCGACTCCTCCAGACCCAACCTCCTCCAGACCCCGACTCCAGACACCGACTCCAGACACCGCCTCCAGACCCAGATTCCAGACCCCGACTCCTCCAGACCCCGACTCCAGACCCAGACTCCAGGCCCCGACTACAGACCACGACTTCAGACCATGACTCCTCCAGACCGCGACTCCAGACCATGACTCCAGACCCCGACCCCAGGCCCCGACTCCAGATCCTGACTCCAGACCCCGACTCCTCCAGACCCCGACTGGCGTTGGTGTCTGGAGGAGTCGGGGTCTGGTGTCGGGGTCTGGAGGGGTCGGTGTCTGGAGTCGGGGTCTGGAGTTGGTGTCTGGATAAGGGGGGGTCTGGAGTCGGGGTCTGGAGTCGGGGTCTGGAGCAGTCGGGGTCTGCAGTCCGGATCTGGAGTCAATGTGTGGATTCGAGGTCTGGAGTCGGGGTCTGGTGTCGGCGTCTGGAGTCGGGGTCTGGAGAATTCAGGGTCTGGAGTCGGGATCTTGATTCGGGGTCTGGAGTCGGGGTCTGGAGTCGGTGTCTGAATTCGGGGGTCTGGAGATGGCGGGTTCTGGAGTCAGGTTCTGGAGTCGGGTTCTGGACTCGGCGTCTGGAGTCGGCGCCTGGTGTTGGTGTCTGGAGGAGTCGGGGTCTGGTGTCGGGGTCTGGAGGTGTCGGGGTCTGGAGTCGGGGTCTGGAGCAGTCGGGATCTGCAGTAGTGGGGGTCTGGATTCGGGGCCCGGAGTCGGTTTCTGGATGAGTTGAGGTCTGGTGTCAGGGCCTGGAGTCGGGGACTGGCATCGGGGTCTGGATCAGACGGGGTCTGGAGATGGGGTCTGGAGTCAGGGTCCGGAATCAGGGTCTGGAGTCGGGGTCTTGAGTCGGTGTGTGGATTTGGGGTCTGGAGTCAGGTCTGGAGTCAGGGTCTGGAGGAGTTGGGGTCTGGAGTCGGGGTCTGGAGTCGGTGTCTGAATTTGGGGGTCTGGAGATGGCGGGTTCTGGAGTCAGGTTATGGAGTCGGGTTCTGGAGTCGGGGTCTGGATTAGGCGCCTGGCGTTGGTGTCTGGAGGAGTCGGGTTCTGGTGTCGGGGTCTGGAGGAGTCGGTGTCTGGAGTCGGGGTCTGGAGTTGGTGTCTGGATTTGGGGTCTGGAGAAGGTGGGGTCTGGAGTCGGGGTCTGGAGCAGTCGGGGTCTGCAGTCCGGATCTGGAGTCAGTGTGTGGATTCGAGGTCTGGAGTCGGGGTCTGGTGTCGGGGTCTGGAGGAGTCGGGATCTGCAGTAGTCGGCGTCTGGATTCGGGGCCCGGAGTCAGTTTCTGGAGGAGTTGAGGTCTGGTGTCAGGGCCTGGAGTCGGGGACTGGCATCGGGGTCTGGAGCAGACGGGGTCTGGAGATGGGGTCTGGAGTCAGGGTCCAGAATTGGGGTCTGGAGTTGGGGTCTTGAGTCGGTGTGTGGATTTGGGGTCTGGAGTCAGGGTCTGGAGGAGTCGGTGTCTGGAGTCGGGATCTGGAGTCGGTGTCTGAATTTGGGGTCTGGATATGGCGGGTTCTAGAGTCAGGTTCTGGAGTCGGGTTCTGGAGTCGGCGCCTGGCGTTGGTGTCTGGAGGAGTTGGGGTCTGGTGTCGGGGTCTGGAGGAGTCGGTGTCTGCAGTCAGGGTCTAGAGTAGTCAGGGTCTGGAAGTGTAGGGGTCTGATGTTGGGGTTTGGAGTCAGAGTCTGGAGTCGGGGTCTGCAGTCGGGGTCTAAAGTAGTCGGGGTCTGGAAGGGTCGAGGTCTGATGTTGGGGTCTGGAGTCGGGGACTGGAGTCAGGGTCTGGAGTCGGGGTCTGGAGGATTCAGGGTCTGGAGTCATGGCCTGGAGTCAGGGTCTGGAGTAGGTGTCTGGAGTCGGTGTCTGGAGGAGTCAGGGTATGGTGGAGCCGGTGTCTGGAGTCGGGGTCTGAAAGAGTTGGGGTTTGGAGTCGGGGTCTGGAGTCGGTATCTGGAGGAGTCATGGTCAGAAGTCGTGGTCTGCAGTCGGGGCCTGGAGTCGGGGACTGGAGTCGGGGTCTGAAAGAGTTGGGGTCTGGTTTCGGGCTCTGGAGTCAGGCTCTGGATTCGGGGTCTGAAGTCGGGGTCTGGAGGAGTGGAGTTCTGGTGTCGGGTTCTGGTGTAGGGGTCTGGACTCGGGGTATGGATTCACGGTCTGGACTCGGGGAGTGGAGGAGTCGGGGAGTGGAGGAGTCGAAGTCTGGAGGAGTCGGGGTCTGGAGGAGTCGGGGTCTGGAGAAGTCGAGGTCTGGAGTCAGGATCTGGAGTCAGGGTCTGGAGTTGGGGACTGCAGTCCGGGTCTGGATTCGGGGTCTGGAGGAACCGATATTTGGAGTCGGGTTCTGGAGTTGGGGTCTGGAGTCTGGGTCTGGAGTCAGGGCCTGGACGAGTCGGGGTCTGATGTTGGGGTTTGGAGTCAGAGTCTGGAGTCGGGGTCTGCAGTCGGGTTCTAGAGTAGTCGGGGTCTGGAAGGGTCGGGGTCTGATGTTGGGGTCTGGAGTCGGGGACTGGAGTTGGGGTCTGGAGTCGGGGTCTGGTGGAGTGGGGTTCTGGTATCGGGTTCTGGTGTCGGGGTCTTGACTCGGTGTATGGATTTGCGGCGTGGAGTCAGTGACTGGAGTCAGGGTCTGGAGGAGTCGCGGTCTGGAGGAGTCGAATTCTGGAGTCAAGATCTGGAGTCGGGGCCTGGAGTTGGGGTCTCCAGTCGGGGTCTGGAGTCAGCGTCTGGAGTCGGGCTCTGGAGACTGGGTCTGGAGTCGGGGTCTGGAGGATTCAGGGTCTGGAGTCATGGCCTGGAGTTGGGGTCTGGAGTCGTTGTCTGGAGTCGGGGTCTGGAGTTGGGGTCTGGAGTCGGTGTCTGGAGGAGTCAGGATATGGTGGAGTCAGTGTCTGGACTTGGATCTGGGGTCGGGGTCTGGAGTCAGGGTCTGGAGTCGGGGTCTGAAAGAGTTGGGGTCTGGAGTCGGGGTCTGGAGTCGGGGTCTGGAGTCGGTGTCTGGAGGAGTCGTGGTCTGAAGTCGTGGTCTGTAGTCAGGGCCTGGAGTCGGGGACTGGAGTGGGGGTCTGGAGGAGTCGGGGTCTGGAGTCGGTTTCTGGAGTCGGGGTCTGGAGGAGTTGTGTTCTGGTGTCGGGGTCTGGACTCGAGGTATGGATTCACGGTCTGGAGTCTGGAACTGGAGGAGTCAGGGACTGGAGGAGTCGGAGTCTGGAGGAGTCGGAGTCTGCAGTAGTCGTGGTCTGGAGTCGGGGTCTGGAGTCGGTGTCTGGATTTGGTGTCTGGAGTCGGGGTCTGGAGGAGTCGGGGTCTGGAGGAGTCGGGGTCTGGAGTCAGGATCTGGAGTCGGGGCCTGGGGTTGGGGTCTGGAGTCACGGTCTGGAGTCGCGGTCTGGAGGAGTCGTGGTCTGAAGTCGTGGTCTGTAGTCTGGGCCTGGAGTCTGGGTCTGGAGTCGGTGTCTGGAGTCGGGGTCTGGATGAGGTGGGGTCTGGAGGAGTCGGGGTCTGGAGTCGGGGTGTGGAGTTGGGGACTGGAGTCGGTGACTGGAGTCGGGTTCTGGAGGAGTCAGGGTCCGGTGTCGTAGTCTGGAGGAGTCGGGGTCAGGAGTCAGGGTCTGGAGTCGGCGTCTGGAGTCGGGGTCTGGAGAATTCAGGGTCTGGAGTCGGAATCTTGATTCAGGGTCTGGAGTCGGGGCCTGGCGTTGGAGTCTGGAGGAGTCGGGGTCTGGTGTCGGGGTCTGGAGGAATCGGGGTCTGCATTAGTCGGGGTCTGGAGTCGGGGCCGGGAGTTGGTTTCTGGAGGAGTTGAGGTCTGGAGTCAGGGCCTGGAGTCGGGGACTGGCATCGGGAGCCGGAGCAGACGGGCTCTGGAGTCGGGGTCTGGAGTCGGGTTCTGGAGTCGGGGTCTGGAGTCGGGGTCTGGAGGAGACGGGGTCTGGAGTTGGGGTCTGGATTCGGGGTCTGGAGGAATCGATATTTGGAGTCGGGTTCTGGAGTTTGGGTCTGGAGTCTCGGTCTGCAGTCGGGGCCTGGAGGAGTCAGGGTCTGATGTTGGGGTTTGCAGTCGGAGTCTGGAGTCAGGGTCTGCAGTCGAGGTCTAGAGTAGTCGGGGTCTGGAAGGGTCGGGGTCTGATGTTGGGGTCTGGAGTCAGGGACTGGAGTCGGGGTCTGGAGTCGGGGTCTTCAGTCGGGGTCTAGAGTAGTCGGGGTCTGGAAGGGTCGGGGTCTGATGTTGGGGTTTGGAGTCGGAGTCTGGAGTCGGGGTCTGCAGTCGGGGTCTAGAGTAGTCGGGGTCTGGAAGGGTCGAGGTCTGATGTTGGGGTCTGGAGTCGGGGACTGGAGTCGGGGTCTGGAGTCGGGGTCTGGAGGATTCAGGGTCTGGAGTCATGGCCTGGAGTCAGGGTCTGGAGTAGGTGTCTGGAGTCGGTGTCTGGAGAAGTCAGGGTATGGTGGAGTCGGTGTCTGGAGTCGGGGTCTGAAAGAGTTGGGGTCTGGAGTCGGGGTCTGGAGTCGGTATCTGGAGGAGTCGTGGTTAGAAGTCGTGGTCTGCAGTCGGGGCCTGGAGTCGGGGACTGGAGTCGGGGTCTGAAAGAGTCGGGGTCTGGAGTCAGGCTCTGGAGTCGTGCTCTGGATTCGGGGTCTGGAGTCAGGGTCTGGAGGAGTCGTGGTCTGGAGTCGGGTTCTGGTGTCGTGGTCTGGACTTGGGGTATGGATTCACGGTCTGGAGTCGGGGAGTCGAGGAGTCGAAGTCTGGAGGAGTCGGGGTCTGGAGGAGTCAGGGTCTGGAGAAGTCGAGGTCTGGAGTCAGGATCTGGAGTCAGGGTCTGGAGTCGGGGACTGGAGTCGGAGTCTGGATTCAGGGTCTGGAGGAACCGATATTTGGAGTCGGGTTCTGGAGTTGGGGTCTGGAGTCTGGGTCTGGAGTCAGGGCCTGGAGGAGTCGGGGTCTGATGTTGGGGTTTGGAGTCGGAGTCTGGAGTCGGGGTCTGCAGTCGGGGTCTAGAGTAGTCGGGATCTGGAAGGGTTGGGGTCTGATGTTGGGGTCTCAAGTCGAGGACTGGAGTCGGGGTCTGGAGTCGGGGTCTGGAGGAGTGGGGTTCTGGTATCGGGTTCTGGTGTCGGGGTCTGGACTCGGTGTATGAATTTGCGGTGTGGAGTCGTTGTCTGGAGTCGGGGTCTGGAGTTGGGGTCTGGAGTCGGGGTCTGGAGTCGGTGTCTGGAGGAGTCAGGGTATGGTGGAGTCAGTGTCTGGACTTGGCTCTGGGGTCAGGGTCTGGAGTCGGGGTCTGGAGTCGGGGTCTGAAAGAGTTGGGGTCTGGAGTCGGGGTCTGGAATCGGGGTCTGGAGTCAGTGTCTGGAGGAGTCGTGGTCTGAAGTCGTGGTCTGTAGTCAGGGCCTGGAGTCAGGGACTGGAGTCGGGGTCTGGAGGAGTCGGGGTGTGGAGTCGGGGTCTGGAGTCGGGTTCTGGAGTCATGGTCTGGATGAGTGGGGTTCTGGTGTCGGGGTCTGGACTCGGGGTATGGATTCACGGTCTGGAGTCTGGGACTGGAGGAGTCAGGGACTGGAGGAGTCGGAGTCTGGAGGAGTTGGGGTCTGCAGTAGTCGGGGTCTGGAGTCGGGGTCTGGAGTCGAGGTCTAGAGTAGTCGGGGTCTGGAAGGGTCGGGGTCTGATGTTGGAGTCTGGAGTCAGGGACTGGAGTTGGGGTCTGGAGTCGGGGTCTGCAGTCAGGGTCTAGAGTAGTCGGGGTCTGGAAGGGTCGGGGTCTGATGTTGGGGTTTGGAGTCGGAGTCTGGAGTCAGGGTCTGCAGTCGGGGTCTAGAGTAGTCAGGGTCTGGAAGGGTCGAGGTCTGATGTTGGGGTCTGGAGTCGGGGACTGGAGTCGGGGTCTGGAGTCGGGGTCTGGAGGATTCAGGGTCTGGAGCCATGGCCTGGAGTCAGGGTCTGGAGTAGGTGTCTGGAGTCGGTGTCTGGAGAAGTCAGGGTATGGTGGAGTCGGTGTCTGGAGTCGGGGTCTGAAAGAGTTGGGGTCTGGAGTCGGGGTCTGGTGTCGTGGTCTGGACTTGGGGTATGGATTCACTGTGGGGAGTCGGGGAGTCGAGGAGTCGAAGTCTGGAGGAGTCGGGGTCTGGAGGAGTCAGGGTCTGGAGAAGTCGAGGTCTGGAGTCAGGATCTGGAGTCAGGGTCTGGAGTCGGGGACTGGAGTCGGAGTCTGGATTCGGGGTCTGGAGGAACCGATATTTGGAGTCGGGTTCTGGAGTTGGGGTCTGGAGTCTGGGTCTGGAGTCAGGGCCTGGAGGAGTCGGGGTCTGATGTTGGGGTTTGGAGTCGGAGTCTGGAGTCGGGGTCTGCAGTCGGGGTCTAGAGTAGTCGGGGTCTGGAAGGGTTGGGGTCTGATGTTGGGGTCTCAAGTCGAGGACTGGAGTCGGGGTCTGGAGTCGGGGTCTGGAGGAGTGGGGTTCTGGTATCGGGTTCTGGTGTCGGGGTCTGGACTCGGTGTATGAATTTGCGGTGTGGAGTCGTTGTCTGGAGTCGGAGTCTGGAGTTGGGGTCTGGAGTCGGGGTCTGGAGTCGGTGTCTGGAGGAGTCAGGGTATGGTGGAGTCAGTGTCTGGACTTGGCTCTGGGGTCAGGGTCTGGAGTTGGGGTCTGGAGTCGGGGTCTGGAATCGGGGTCTGGAGTCGGTGTCTGGAGGAGTCGTGGTCTGAAGTCGTGGTCTGTAGTCAGGGCCTGGAGTCAGGGATTGGAGTCGTGGTCTGGAGGAGTCGGGGTGTGGAGTCGTGGTCTGGAGGAGTGGGGTTCTGGTGTCGGGGTCTGGACTCGGGGTATGGATTCATGGTCTGGAGTCTGGGACTGGAGGAGTCAGGGACTGGAGGAGTCGGAGTCTGGAGGAGTTGGGGTCTGCAGTAGTCGGGGTCTGGAGTCGGGGTCTGGAGTCGGTGTCTGGAGACGGGGTCTGGAGGAGTTGGATTCTGGAGGAGTCGGGGTCTGGAGTCGGAGTCTGGATTTGGTGTCTGGAGTTGGGTTCTGGAGGAGTCGGGGTCCAGAGTCGTGGTCTGGAGGAGTCAGGGTCAGGAGTCAGGGTCTGGAGTCGGCGTCTGGTGTCGGTGTCTGGAGGAGTCGGTATCTGGAGTTGGGGTCTGGAGTCGGGATCTTGAGTCGGGGTCTGGAGTCGGGGTCTGGAGTCAGGTCCTGGCGTTGGTGTCTGGAGGAGTCAGTGTCTGGAGTCGGGGTCTGGAGTCGGGTTCTGGAGTCGGGGTCTGGAGGAGTGGGGTTCTGATGTCGGGTTCTGGTGTCGGGGTCTGGACTCGGGGTATGGATTCACGGTCTGGAGTCGGGGACTGGAGGAGTCGGGGTCTGGAGGAGTCGGGGTCTGGAGGAGTCGGGGTCTGGAGTCAGGATCTGGAGTCGGGGCCTGGGGTCGGGGTCTGGAGTCACGGTCTGGAGTCGCGGTCTGGAGGAGTCGTGGTCTGTAGTCTGGGCCTGGTGTCTGGGTCTGGAGTCGGGGTCTGGAGGAGTCGGGGTCTGGAGTCGGGGTCTGGAGTCGGGGACTGGAGTCGGTGACTGGAGTCGGGATCTGGAGGAGTCGGGGTCCGGTGTCGTGGTCTGGAGGAGTCGGGGTCAGGAGTAAGGGTCTGGAGTCGGCGTCTGGAGTCGGGGTCTGGAGAATTCAGGGTCTGGTGTCGGGATCTTGATTCGGGGTCTGGAGTCGGGGCCTGGTGTTGGAGTCTGGAAGAGTCGGGGTCTGGTGTCGGGGTCTGGAGGAGTCGGGGTCTGCATTAGTCGGGGTCCGGAGTCGGGGCCGGGAGTTGGTTTCTGGAGGAGTTGAGGTCTGGAGTCAGTGCCTGGAGTCGGGGACTGGCATCGGGAGCCGGAGCAGATGGGGTCTGGAGTCGGGGTCTGGAGTCGGGTTCTGGAGTCGGGGTCTGGACTCGGGGTATGGATTCACGGTCTGGAGTCGGGGAGTGGAGGAGTCGGGGACTGGAGGAGTCAACGTCTGGAGGAGTCGGGGTCTGGAGGAGTCGGGGTCTGGAGAAGTCGAGGTCTGGAGTCAGGATCTGGAGTCAGGGTCTGGAGTCGGGGTCTGGAGTCAGTGTCTGGAGGAGTCATGGTCTGAAGTCATGGTCTGTAGTCAGGGCCAGGAGTCGGGGTCTGGAGTCGGGGTCTGGAGGAGTCGGGGTCTGGAGTCGGGGTCTGGAGTCGGGATCTGGAGTCGGGGTCTGGTGGAGTGCGGTTCTCGTGTCGGGGTCTGGACTCAGGGTATGGATTCACGGTCTGGAGTCTGGGACTGGAGGAGTCAGCGACTGGAGGAGCCGGAGTCTGGAGGGGTTGGGGTCTGCAGTAGTCGGGGTCTGGAGTCGGGGTCTGGGGTCGGTGTCTGGAGACGGGGTCTGGAGAAGTCGGGTTCGGAGGAGTCGGGGTCTGGAGTCGGGGTCTGGAGTCGGAGTCTGGATTTGGTGTCTGGAGTCGGGGTCTGGAGGAGCCGGGGTCCGGAGTCGTGGTCTGGAGGAGTCGGGGTCAGGAGTCAGGGTCTGGAGTCGGCGTCTGGAGTCGGGGTCTGGAGCGTTCGGGGTCTGGAGTCCTGGTCTGGAGTCAGTGTGTGGATTTGGGGTCTGGAGTCGGGGTCTGGAGTCGGGGTCTGGAGTCGGGTTCTGGAGTCGGGGTCTGGAGGAGTGGGGTTCTGGTGTCGGGTTCTGGTGTCGGGGTCTGAACTCGGGGTATGGATTCACGGTCTGGAGTCGGGGACTGGAGTCGGGTTCTGGAGTCGGGTTCTGGAGTCGGGGTCTGGAGGAGTGGGGTTCTTGTGTCGGATTCTGGTGTCGGGGTCTGGACTCGGGGTATGGATTCACGGTCTGGAGTCTGGGACTGGAGGAGTCGGGGACTGGAGGAGTCGGAGTCTGGAGGAGTCGGGGTCTGCAGTAGTCGGGGTCTGGAGTCAGGGTCTGGAGTCAGTGTCTGGAGTCGGGGTCTGGAGTAGTTGTGTTCTGGAGGAGTTGGGGTCCGGAGTCGTGGTCTGAAGGAGTCGGGGTCAGGAGTCATGGTCTGGAGTCAGCGTCTGGTGTCGGGGTCTGGAGGAGTCGGTATCTGGAGTCGGGATTTGGAGTCGGGGCCTGGCGATGGTGTCTGGAGGAGTCGGGGTCTGGTGTCGGGGTCTGGAGGAGTCGGGATCTGCAGTAGTCGGGGTCTGGATTCGGGGCCCGCAGTCGATTTCTGGAGGACTTGAGGTCTGGTGTCAGGGCCTGACGTCAGGGACTGGCATGGGGGTCTGGAGCAGACGGGGTCTGAAGACAGGGTCTGGAGTCAGGGTCCGGAATGTGGGTCTGGAGTCGGGGTTTTGAGTCGGTGTGTGGATTTGGGGTCTGGAGTCAGGTCTGGAGTCAGGGTCTGGAGGAGTCGGTGTCTGGAGTAGGGGTCTGGAGTCGGTGTCTGGATTCGTGGTCTGGAGAAGGCGGGTTCTGGAGTCAGGGTCTGGAGTCGGGGTCTGGAGTCGGGGTCTGGAGCAGTCGGGCTCTGGAGTCCGGGTCTGGAGTCAGTGTGTGGATTTGGGGTCTAGAGTCAGGGTCTGGAGTTGGGGTCTGGAGGAGTCGGGGTCTGGAGTCAGGTTCTGGAGTCGGGTTCTGGAGTCAGGGTCTGGAGGAGTGGCGTTCTGGTGCCGGGT
Source organism: Cetorhinus maximus (assembly GCF_964194155.1). Lineage (NCBI taxonomy): Eukaryota > Metazoa > Chordata > Chondrichthyes > Lamniformes > Cetorhinidae > Cetorhinus > Cetorhinus maximus. The sequence continues at coordinate 26,013,105 of NC_135889.1, forward strand.
TCTGGTGTTGGGGTCTGGACTCGGGGTATGGATTCACGGTCTGGAGTCGGGGACTGTAGGAGTCGGGGACTGGAGTCGGGTTCTGGAGTCGGGGTCTGGAGGAGTGGGGTTCTGGTGTCGGGTTCTGGTGTCGGGGTCTGGACTCGGGGTGTGGATTCATGGTCTGGAGTCGGGGACTGGAGGAGTTGGGGACTGGTGGATTCGGAGTCTGGAGGAGTCGGGGTCTGCAGTAGTCGGGCTCTGGAGTCAGGGTCTGGAGTCGGTGTCAGGAGTCGGGGTCTGGAGTAGTCGGGTTCTGGAGGAGTCAGGGTCTGGAGTCGTAGTCTGGAGTCGGGGTCTGGATTCGGTGTCTGGTGTCGGGGTCTGCAGGAGTCGGGGTCCGGAGTCATGGTCTCGAGGAGTCGGGGTCAGGAGTCATGGTCTGGAGTCGGTGTCTGAGGTCGGGGTCTGGAGGAGTCGGTATCTGGAGTCGGGGTCCGCAGTCGGGATCCTGAGTCGGGGTCTGGAGTTGGTATCTGGAGTCAGGGTCTGGAGTCGGGATCTTGAGCCGGGGTCCGGAATCCTGGTCTGGAGTCTGGCTCTGGAGTCGGGGTCTGGAGTTCGGTGTCTGGAGTCGGTGTGTGGATTCAGGGTCTCGATTCGGTGTCTGTAGTCGGGTTCTGGTGTCGGGGTCTGGACTCGGGGTATGGATTCACGGTCTTGAGTCTGGGACTGGAGGAGTCGGGGACTGGAGGAGTCAGAGTCTGGAGGAGTCGGGGTCTGCAGTAGTCGGGGTCTGGAGTCGGTGTCTGGAGTCGGGGTCTGGAGGAGTCGGGTTCTGGAGGAGTCGGGGAAATGGAGTCAGGGTCTGGATTCGGTGTCTGGAGTCGAGGTCTGGAGGAGTCAGGGTCTGGAGTCATGGTCTGGAGGAGTCAGGGTCAGGAGTCAGGGTCTGAAGTCAGTGCCTGGAGTCGGGGTCTGGAGGAGTCGGTATCTGGAGTCGGGGTCTGGAGTCGTGATCTTGAGTCGGGGTCTGGAGTCGGGGTCTGGAGTTGGGGCCTGGCGTTGGTGTCTGGAGGAGTCGGGGTCTGGTGTCAGGGTCTGGAGGAGTCGGGATCTGCAGTAGTCGGGGTCTGGATTCAGGGCCCGGAGTCAGTTTCTGGAGGAGTTGAGGTCTGGTGTCAGGGCCTGGAGTCGGGGACTGGCATCGGGGTCTGGAGCAGAAGGGGACTGGCATCGGGGTCTGGAGTCAGGGTCCGGAATCGGGGTCTGGAGTCGTGGTCTGGAGATAGGGTCTTGAGTCGGTGTGTGGATTTGGGGTCTGGAGTCAGGTCTGCAGTCAGGGTCTGGAGGAGTCGGTGTCTGGAGTCGGCGTCTGGATTCGGTGTCTGGATTCGGGGTCTGGAGAAGGCGGGGTCTGGAGTCGGGGTCTGGAGTCGGGGTCTGGAGCAGTCAGGGTCTGCAGTCCGGATCTGGAGTCAGTGTGTGGATTCGGGGTCTGGAGTCGGGGTCTGGGGTCGGGTTCTTGAGTTGGGTTCTGGAGTCGGGGTCTGGAGGAGTGGGGTTCTGGTGTCGGGTTCTGGTGTTGGGGTCTGGACTCGGGGTATGGATTCATGGTCTGGAGTCGGGGACTGGAGGAGTAGAAGTCTTGAGGAGACGGGGTCTGGAGGAGTCCGGGTCTGGAGGAGTCGGGGTCTGGAGTCAGGATCTGGAGTCGGGGTCTGGAGTCGGGGTCTGAGTCGGGTTCTGGAGTCAGGGTCTTGAGTCGGCTCTGGGGTCGGGGTCTGGAGTCGGGGTCTGGAGTCGGGGTCTGGAGTCGGGGTCTGAAAGAGTTTGGGTCTGGAGTCGGGGCCTGGAGTCGGGGTCTGGAGTCGGTGTCTGGAGGAGTCGTGGTCTGACGTCGTGGTCTGCAGTCGGGGCCTGGAGTCGGGGTCTGGAGGAGTGGGGTTCTGGTGTCGGGGTCTGGACTCGGGGTATGGATTCACGGTCTGTAGTCTAGGACTGGAGGAGTCAGGGACTGGAGGAGTCGCAGTCTGGAGGAGTCGGGGTCTGCAGTAGTCGGGTCTGTAGTCGGGGTCTGGAGTCCGTGTCTGGAGTCGGGGTCTGGAGGAGTCGGCTTCTGGAGGAGTCGGGGTCTGGAGACGGGGTCTGGAGTCGGGGTCTGGATTTGGTGTCTGGAGTCGAGGTCTGGAGGAGTCGGGGTCCGGAGTCGTCATCTGGAGGAGTCGGGGTCAGGAGTCAGGGTCTGGAGTCGGCGTCTGCAGTCGGGCTCTGGAGTCGGGGTCTGGAGGAGTGGGGTTCTGGTATCGGGTTCTGGTGTCGGTGTCTAGACTCGGGGTATGGATTCACGGTCTGGAGTTGGGGACTGGAGGAGTCTGGGACTGGAGGAGTCGAAGTCTGGAGGAGTCAGGGTCTGGAGGAGTCGTGGTCTGGAGGAGTCGGGGTCTGGAGTCAGGATCTGGAGTCAGTGCCTGGAATCGGGGTCTGGAGTCAGGTTCTGGAGTCAGGGTCTGGAGTCGTGGTCTGGAGGAGACGGGTTCTGGAGTCGGGGTCTGCAGGTGTCGGGGTCTGGAGTCAAGGTCTGGAGTCGGGGTCTGGATTCGGGATCTGGAGGAACCGATATTTGGAGTCGGGGTCTGGAGTTGGGGGTCTGGAGTCTGGGTCTGGAGTCGGGGCCTGGAGGAGTCGGGGTCTGATGTTGGGGTTTGGAGTCGGAGTCTGGAGTCGGGGTCTGCAGTCGGGGTCTAGAGTAGTCGGTGTCTGGAAGGGCATGGGGTCTGATGTTGGGGTCTGGATTCGGGGACTGGAGTCGGGATCTGGAGTCGGGGTCTGGAGGAGTGGGGTTCTGGTATCGGGTTTTGGTGTCAGTGTCTGGACTCGGTGTATGAATTTGCGGTGTGGAGTCTGTGTCTGGAGTCAGGGTCTGGATTCGGTATCTGGATTCGGGGTCTGGAGACAGCGGGGTCTGGAGTCGGGGTCTGTAGTCAGGGTCCGGAATCGGGGTCTGGAGTCGGTGTCTGGAGTCAGGGTCTTGAGTCGGTGTGTGGATTTGGGGTCTGGAGTCAGGGTCTGGAGGAGTCGGTGTCTGGAGTCGGGGTCTGGAGTCAGGTTCTGGAGTCAGGGTCTGGAGTCGTGGTCTGGAGGAGCCGGGTTCTGGAGTCGGGGTCTGCAGGTGTCGGGGTCTGGAGTCGGGGTCTGGATTCGGGATCTGGAGGAACCGATATTTGGAGTCGGGGTCTGGAGTCGGTGTCTGGAGTCGGGGTCTTGAGTCAGTGTGTGGATTTGGGGTCTGGAGTCAGGTCTGGAGTCAGGGTCTGGAGGAGTCGGTGTCTGGAGTCGGGGTCTGGAGTCGGTGTCTGGATTCGGGGTCTGGAGAAGGTGGGGTCTGGAGTCGGGGTCTGGCGTCGGGGTCTGGAGCAGTCAGGGTCTGGAGTCCGGGTCTGGAGTCAGTGTGTGGATTTGGGGTCTGGAGTTGGGGTCTGGAGTCGGGTTCTGGAGTCGGGGTCTGGAGGAGTGGGGTTCCGGTATCGGGTTCTAGTGTCAGTGTCTAGACTCGGGGTATGGATTCACGGTCTGGAGTCGGGGACTGGAGGAGTCAGGGACTGGAGGAGTCGAAGTCTGGAGGAGTTGGGGTCTGGAGGAGTCGTGGTCTGGAGGAGTCGGGGTCTGGAGTCAGGATCTGGAGTCAGGGCCTGGAGTCGGGGAAGGAGTGAGGTTCTGGAGTCAGGGTCTGGAGTCGTGGTCTGGAGGAGACGGGTTCTGGAGTCGGGGTCTGCAGGTGTCGGGGTCTGGAGTCAGGGTCTGGAGTCGGGGTCTGGATTCGGGATCTGGAGGAACCGATATTTGGAGTCGGGGTCTGATGTTGGGGTTTGGAGTCAGAGTCTGGAGTTGGGGTCTGCAGTCGGGGTCTAGAGTAGTCGGGGTCTGGAAGGGTCGGGGTCTGGAGACGGGGTCTGGAGTCAGGGTCCGGAATCGGGGTCTGGAGTAGTGGTCTGGAGACGGGGTCTTGAGTCGGTGTGTGGATTTGGGGTGTGGAGTCTGTGTCTGGACTCGGGGTCTGGAGGAGTCGTGGTCTGGAGGAGTCGGATTCTGGAGTCGGTGTCTGGAGTCAGGATCTGGAGTTGGGGCCTGAAGTTGGGGTCTCGAGTCGAGGTCTTGAGTCAGCGTCTGGAGTCGGGCTCTGGAGACTTGGTCTGGAGTCGGCATCTGGAGGATTCAGGGTCTGGAGTCATGGCCTGGAGTTGGGGTCTGGAGTCGGTGTCTGGAGTCGGGGTCTGGCATTGGGGTCTGGAGTCGGGGTCTGGAGTCGGTATCTGGAGGAGTCAGGGTATGGTGGAGTCGGTGTCTGGAGTTGGCTCTGGGGTCGTGGTCTGGATTCGGGGTCTGGAGTCGGGGTCTGTAAGAGTCGGGGTCTGGAATTGGGGTCTGGAGGAGTCGTGGTCTGAAGTCGTGGTCTGTAGTCGGGGCCTGGAGTCGGGGCCTGGAGTCGGGGTCTGGAGTCAGAGTCTGGAGTCAGGGTCTGGAGTCGGGGTCTGGAGTCGGGGTCTGGAGTCGGGGTCTGGAGTCGGGGTCTGGAGATGGCGTCTGGAGTCGGTGTCTGGAGTCGGGGTCTGGAGAAGTCGGGGTCCAGAGTCATGGTCTCGAGGAGTCGGGGTCTGGAGGAGTCGGGGTCTGGAATGGTCTTCTGGAGTTGGTGTCTGGAGTCGGGGTCTGGAGTCGGGGTCTGGAGTCAGGGTCTGGAGTTGGGCTCTGGTGGATTCGAGGTCTGCTGTCAGGGACTGGAGTCGGGGTCTGGAGTCGGGTTCTTGAGTCAGGGTCTCGAGGAGTTGTGGTCTGGAGGAGTAAGGGTCTGGAGTCGGTGTCTGGAGTCAGGGTCTGGAGTCAGGGTCTGGAGGAGTTGTGGTCTGGAATCGGGGTCTGGAGTCGGGGTCTGGAGGAGTCGGGGTCTGGAGTCAGGATCTGGAGAAGTCGGGGTCTGGACTTGTGGTCTGAAGTCGGGGTCTGGAGTAGAGGTCTGTAGTCTGGGTCTGGAGCAGTCAGGGTCTGGAGTCCATGTGTGGATTAGGGGTCTGGAGTCAGGGTCTGGAGTCGGGTTCTGGAGTCGGGGTCTGGAGGAGTGGGGTTCTGGTGTCGGGTTCTGGTGTCGTGGTCTGGACTCGGGGTATGTATTCACGGTCTGGAGTCTGGGACTGGAGGATTCAGAGTCTGGAGGAGTCGGGGTCTGCAGTAGTCGGGCTCTGGAGTCGGTGTCAGGAGTTGGGGTCTGGAGTAGTTGGGTTCTGGAGGAGTTGGGGTCTGGAGTCGGAGTCTGGAGTAGGGGTCTGGATTCAGTATCTGGAGTCGGGGTCTGGAGGAGTCGGGGTCCGGAGTCGTGGTCTCGAGGAGTCGGGGTCAGGAGTCATGGTCTGGAGTCAGCGTCTGAGGTCGGGGTCTGGAGGAGTCGGTATCTGGAGTCGGGGTCTGCAGTCGGGATCCTGAGTCGGGGTCTGGAGTCGGGGTCTGGAGTCAGGGCCTGGCATTGGTGTCTGGAGGAGTCGGTATCTGGAGTCGGAGTCTGGAGTCGGGATCTTGAGCCGGGGTCCGGAATCATGGTCTGGAGTCTGGCTCTGGAGTCGGGGTCTGGAGTCCGGTGTCTGGAGTTGGTGTGTGGATTCAGGGTCTGGAGTCGAGGTCTGGAGTCGGGTTCTGGAGTCAGGGTCTGGAGGAGTGGGGTTCTGGTGTCGGGGTCTGGACTCGGGGTATGGATTCATGGTCTTGAGTCTGGGACTGGAGGAGTCCGGGACTGGAGGAGTTGGAGTCTGTAGGAGTCGGGGTCTGCAGTAGCCGGGTCTGGAGTCGGGGTCTGGAGTCGGTGTCTGGAGTTGGGGTCTGGAGGAATCGGGTTCTGGAGGAGTCGGGGAATGGAGTCGGGGTCTGGATTCGGTGTCTGGAGTCAGGGTCTGGAGGAGTCAGGGTCTGGAGTCGTGGTCTGGAGGAGTCAGGGTCAGGAGTCAGGGTCTGAAGTCAGTGCCTGGAGTCGGGGTCTGGAGGGGTCGGTATCTGGAGTCGGGGTCTGGAGTCGGGATCTTGAGTTGGGGTCTGGAGTCGGGGTCTGGAGTCGGGGCCTGGCGTTGGTGTCTGGAGGAGTCGGGGTCTGGTGTCAGGGTCTGGAGGAGTCGGGATCTGCAGTAGTCGGGGTCTGGATTCGGGCCCCGGAGTCGGTTTCTGGAGGAGTTGAGGTCTGGTGTCAGGGCCTGGAGTCGGGGACTGGCATCGGGGTCTGGAGCAGAAGGGGTCTGGAGACGGGGTCTGGAGTCAGGGTCCAGAATCAGGGTCTGGAATCGGGGTCTGGAGACGGGGTCTTGAGTCGGTGTGTGGATTTGGGGTCTGGAGTCAGGTCTGCAGTCAGGGTCTGGAGGAGTCGGTGTCTGGAGTCGGGGTCTGGATTCGGTGTCTGGATTCGGGGTCTGGAGAAGGCGGGGTCTGGAGTCGGGGTCTGGAGGAGTCGGGGTCTGGAGGAGTCGGATTCTGGAGTCGGGGTCTGGAGTCAGGATCTGGAGTCAGGGCCTGGAGTTGGGGTCTCCAGTCGGGGTCTGGAGTCAGTGTCTGGAGTCGGGCTCTGGAGACTGGGTCTGGAGTCAGGGTCTGGAGGATTCGGGGTCTGGAGTCATGGCCTGGAGTTGGGGTCTGGAGTCGGTGTCTGGAGTCGGGGTCTGGAGTTGGGGTCTGGAGTCAGGGTCTGGAGTTGGTGTCTGGAGGAGTCAGGGTATGGTGGAGTCGGTGTCTGGAGTCGGCTCTGGGGTCGGGGTCTGGAGTCGGGGTCTGGAGTCGGTGTCTGAAAGAGTTGGGGTCTGGAGTCGGGGCCTGGAGTCGGGGTCTGGAGGAGTGGGGTTCTGGTGTCGGGGTCTGGACTCGGGGTATGGATTCACGGTCTGGAGTCTAGGACTGGAGGAGTCGGGGACTGGAGGAGTCGGAGTCTGGAGGAGTCGGGGTCTGCAGTAGTCGGGTCTGTAGTCGGGGTCTGGAGTCCGTGTCTGGAGTCGGGGTCTGGAGGAGTCGGTTTCTGGAGGAGTCGGGGTCTGGAGTTGGGGTCTGGATTCGGGGTCTGGATTCGGTGTCTGGAGTCGGGGTCTGGAGGAGTCGGGGTCCGGAGTCGTCGTCTGGAGGAGTTGGGGTCAGGAGTCAGGGTCTGGAGTCGGCGTCTGGAGTCGGGGTCTGGAGTCAGGATCTTGAGTCGGGGTCTGGAATCGGGGTCTGGAGTCGGGGCCAGGCATTGGTGTCTGGAGGAGTCGGGGTCTGGTGTTGGGGTCTGGAGGAGTCGGGATCTGCAGTTGTTGGGGTCTGGATTCGGGGCCCAGAGTTGGTTTTTGGAGGAGTTGAGGTCTGGTGTCAGGGCCTGGAGTCGGGGACTGGCATCAGGGTCTGGAGCAGACGGGGTCTGGAGACTGGGTCTGGAGTCAGGGTCCGGAATCGGGGTCTGGAGTCGGTGTCTGGAGTCAGGGTCTTGAGTCGGTGTGTGGATTTGGGGTCTGGAGTCAGGTCTGGAGTCAGGGTCTGGAGGAGTCGGTGTCTGGAGTCAGGGTCTGGAGTCGGTGTCTGGATTAGGGGTCTGGAGAAGGCGGGGTCTGTAGTCGGGGTCTGGAGTCGGGGTCTGGAGCAGTCAGGGTCTGGAGTCCAGGTCTGGAGTCAGTGTGTGGATTTGGGGTCTGGAGTCGAGGTCTGGAGTCGGGTTCTGGAGTCGGGGTCTGGAGGAGTGGGGTTCCGGTATCGGGTTCTGGTGTCGGTGTCTAGACTCGGGGTATGGATTCACAATCTGGAGTCGGGGACTTGAGGAGTCAGGGACTGGAGGAGTCGAAGTCTGGAGGAGTCGGGGTCTGGAGGAGTCGTGGTCTGGAGGAGTCGGTGTCTGGAGACAGGGTCTGGAGTCGGTGTCTGGATTCGGGGTCTGGAGAAGGCGGGGTCTGTAGTTGGGGTCTGGAGTCGAGGTCTGGAGCAGTCAGGGTCTGGAGTCCAGGTCTGGAGTCAGTGTGTGGATTTGGGGTCTGGAGTCGAGGTCTGGAGTCGGGTTCTGGAGTCGGGGTCTGGAGGAGTGGTGTTCCGGTATCGGGTTCTGGTGTCGGTGTCTAGACTCGGGGTATGGATTCACGGTCTGGAGTCGGGGACTTGAGGAGTCAGGGACTGGAGGAGTTGAAGTCTGGAGGAGTCGGGGTCTGGAGGAGTCGTGGTCTCGAGGAGTCGGGGTCTGGAGTCAGGATCTGGAGTCAGGGCCTGGAGTCAGGGTCTGGAGTCAGGTTCTGGAGTCAGGGTCTGGAGTCGTGGTCTGGAGGAGATGGGTTCTGGAGTCGGGGTCTGCAGGTGTCGGGGTCTGGAATCAGGGTCTGGAGTCAGGGTCTGGATTCGGGATCTGGAGGAACCGATATTTGGAGTCGGGGTCTGTAGTTGGGGTCTGGAGTCTGGGTCTGGAGTCGGGGCCTGGAGGAGTCGGGGTCTGATGTTGGGGTTTGGAGTTGGAGTCTGGAGTCAGGGTCTGGAATCGGGGTCTGGAGTCGGGTTCTGGAGTCGGGTTCTGGAGACAGCATCTGGAGGAGTCGGGTTCTGGAGTCAGGGTCTGGAGTCGGGGTCTGGAGTCGGTGTCTGGATTCGGGGTCTGGAGGAGTCGGGGTCCAGAGTCATGGTCTCGAGGAGTTGGGGTCTGGAGTCGGGGTCTGGAGGAGTTGGGGTCTGGAGTCGGGGTCTGGAGGAGTCGGGGTCTGGAATGGTTGTCTGGAGTCGGTTTCTGTAGTCGGGGTCTGGAGTCAGTGTCTGGAGTCGGGGTCTGGAGGAGTCGGGATGTGGAGTCGGGGTCTGGAGTCGGGGTCTGGAGTCAGGGTCTCGAGTTGGGCTCTGGTGGATTCGAGGTCTGCAGTCGGGGACTGGAGTCGGGGTCTGGAGTCGGGTTCTGGAGTCAGTGTCTCGAGGAGTTGGGGTCTGGAGGAGTTGTGGTCTGGAGTCGGTGTCTGGAGTCAGGGTCTGGAGTCGGGGTCTGGAGGAGTTGTGGTCTGGAGTCGGGGTCTGGAGTCGGGGTCTGGAGGAGTCGGGGTCTGGAGTCGGGGTCTGGAGGAGTCGGGGTCTGGACTCGGGGTCTGAAGTCAGGGTCTGGAGTTGAGGTCTGTAGTCTGGGTCTGGAGCAGTTGGGGTCTGGAGTCGGGGTCTGGAGTTGGGGTCTGTAGTCGGGGTCTGGAGTCAGGGTCTGGAGTTGGGGTCTGGAGTCGGGGTCTGGAGTCGGGGTCTGGAGACGGCGTCTGGAGGAGTCGGGGTCTGGAGTCGGGGTCTGGAGTCAGGGTCTGGAGTCGGGGTCTGGAGTTGGGGTCTGGAGGAGTCAGGGTCTGGCGTCGGGGTCTGGAGTCGGGGTGTGGGGTTGGGGTCTGTAGGAGTTGGGGTCTGGAGTTGGGGTCTGGAGTCGGGTTCTGGAGTCGGGTTCTGGGGGAGTCGGGGTCTGGAGTCTTCTAGCATTACCTCTCTGTGCAGCTATTTCTCATAGCCCATAGTTTAAAATCCCCTTTTTCATGAAAATCACTGCTTGCAGATAATGCTCCTTCTCTGAATGTATTAGTTTCTCCGCATTTCTAGCAGCTCATCTTTTACCTGAATCTTCAATTTCTCAATTTCTCTCTTTATCATCATATCTAGTACTCTGTATCGATGAAATTTTCAAGTTCCAGACATTAGACAGATTCAGCACATTTGCAGCTTCTCCACATTCACCGTATCTTCAATTTTTCCATATCCTTCAATTTCTGCATAACCGGATCTCTGTCCCTAGCAAAACTTCAATTCCAGGCAATTGAACAATTTCTAGCATTTTCTCTACGTGCTGATATTTTGCATTTCCCTTCGTTGGAAAATCTCCCATTGCCATGAAATTCACTGCTTGCAGCTGATGCTCCTTCCCTGAATGTATAATTTCTATCATTTTCTCTATCTCTACTAATTTCTACAGTCTGGACTAATGTTGCTATTTCAAACAATCTCCACATTTCCGACCATTCCATATTCATCTGTACCTTCAATTTCTCAATTTCTCTGTTTATCAAATTCTCAATTTCTAGCAATTAGTCAGGTTCAGCACATTTCCAGCTTCTCCACCTTCACCGCAACATCAATTTCTCCATATGCTTCAACTTGTGCAAAATATCTAGCAAAATATCAATTCCTGGCAATTGAGCAACTTCTAGCATTTTCTCTTTCTGCAGATATTTCTCTTTCCCAATATTTCTAAAATGTCTCATTTCCATTAACTTCGCTGTTTCCACCATCTGCTCCTTCTCTGAATGCATACATTTCTCTATTTCTATCAATTTCTCTCTCTCTACTAATGTCTAACGTCTACAGACATTAACATCTCCACTTCAATAATCTCCGCATTTCCAGCTGCTCATCTTTCACCTCAACTTTCAATGTCTGCATTTCTCTCTTTTTATCAGGAAATCTGGTTCTCTGGATCTAGCAAGTTGTCACTTTCCTGCAATTCATCAAATTCTGCACATTTCCAGCTTCTCTGCATGTACCACAACTTCAATTTTTCCATATCCTTCAATTTCTGTAAAAATCCATCTACATTAATGTCCCTATATCAAACAATCTCCACATTTCCACCTTTCATCTGAACCTTCAATTTCTCAATTTCTATCTTTATAAGCAAATCCAGTGCTCTGTACCTATCAAATTCTCGATTTGCTGCATTCTGCGCATTCCCAGCTTCTCTGCATTCACCACAACGTCAGTTTCTCAATATCCTTCAATTTCTGTAAAACTGCATCTCTGTATCGATCAAAATCTCCCAATTTCCTGAAATTCACTCTTTGTAGCTTCTGCTCATTCTCTGAATGTATACATTTCTCTATTTCTATAAACCTCTCTATCGTTGCTAATTTCTACTGCCTATGTACATCAATGCCCCTATTTCAATCAATCTCCACATTTCCACCTACTCCCCATTCACCTGAACCTTCAAATACTCAATTTCTTTCTTTTTCAGCAAATCTCGTTCTCTATACCTATCAAGTTCTCAATTTCCAGCAATCAATCACATTCAGCACATTTGCAGTTTATCCGCATTCACCACAACTTCAATTTCTCCATATCCTTCAACCTCTGCAAAACTGGCTCCGGTATCGACCCAAATGTCAATTCCTGGCTATTGAACAACTTCTAGCATTATCTGTATCTGCAGACATCCCCATATTTGTAAAAATCTCCCATTTCCATGAAATTCACTGCTTGCCAGTGAATTCTTTGAATGTATAAGTTTCTCCATTTCCATCAATTTCTCTATCTCTACTAATTTCTACTGCCTACAGACGTTAATATCTCCAATTCTCATAATCTTCACATTTCCAATTGCTCATCAAACACCTCAACCATCAATTTCTGCATTTCTCTCTTTTTCAGCAAATTTGGATGCCTGCATCTAGCAAGTTCTCAGTTTCTTGCAATTAATCAAATTTTGCACATTTCCAGATTCTCCATATTCACTGCAACTTCAATTTCTCCATACCTTTCAATTTCTGTAAAACTGCATCTCTGTATCTGTCAAACTATCAATTTCGAGCCACTTGTCAAATTCTAGCATTTTCTCCAGCTGCAGGTATTTCTGACACCCCATATTTCTAAAATGACCCATTTCCATTAACTTCACTGTTTCCACATTCTGCTCCTTCTCTGAATGTGCAGGTTTCTCCATTTGTATCAATTGCTCTATCTCTACTAAATTCTACAGTCTATCTGTGTTAATGTTGCTATTTCAAACAGCCTCCATATTCCCAACTGCTCCACATTAATCAGGACCTTAAATTTCTTTCTTTATCATCAAATATAGTACACTGTATCTATCAAATTCCCAATTTCCAGCAATTAGTCAGATTCAGCACATTTCCAGATTCTCAGCATTCATCGCAACTTCACTTTTTCCATATACTCCAACACCTGCAAAATTGGCTCTCTGTATCTACCCACATATAAATTCCTGGCAATTGAACAACTTCTAGCATTATCTCTATCTGCAGATATTTCTCATTCCCCATATTTGTGAAGTCTCCCATTTCCATGAAATTCACTGCTTGCAGGTAATGATCCATCTCTGAATGCATACGTTTCTCCATTTCTATCAATTTCTCTATCTCTACTAATTTCTACTGTCTACATACATTAACATCTCCACTTCTAACAATCTCCCCATTTCCAGCTGCTCAATTCCAACCAATTAATCAGATTCAGCACATTTCCAGGTTCTTCGCATTCACCACAACTTCACTTTCTCCATAACCTTCAACGTCTGCAGAATTGATTATCTGTATCTACCCAAATGTTAATTCCTGGCTCTTGAACAACTTCTAGCATTATCCCTATCTGCAGATATCCGTATAATTGTAAAACCTCCCATTTGCATGAAATTCACTGCTTGCAGCTGATGCTCCTTCTCTAAATGTATAAGCTGCTCCATTTCCTTCAATTTCTCTATCTCTCCTAATTCCTACTGTCTACAGACATTAATATCTACACTTCTAACAATCTCCACATTTCCAGCTGCTCATCTTTCAGCTCAGCCTTCAATTTCTGAATTTCTCTCTTTTTCAGCAAATCTGGTTCTCTGCATCTAGCAAGTTCTCAATTTCTTGCAATTAATCAAATTTTCACATTTCCAGCTTCTCTGTATTCACCGCAACTTCAATTTCTGCATATCCTTCAATTTCTGTAAAACTGCATCTCTGTATCTAACAAACTATCAATTTCGAGCCACTGATCAAATTCTACCCTTTTCTCTATCTGCAGGTATTTCTCATTACTTGCTTTGTAAAATCTCCCAATTTCCTGAAATTCACTCTTTGTAGCTTCTGCTTATTCCCTGAATGTATATGTTTCTCTATTTCTATAAACGTCTCTATCGCTACTAATTTCTACTGCCTATGTACTTGTATTTCAAAAAATCTCCATGTTTCCACCTACTCCCCATTCACTTGAACCTTCAATTTCTCAATTTCTCTCTTTGTCAGCAAATATTCTCAATTTCCAGCAATTAATCAGATTCAGCACATTTCCAGTTTCTCCGCATTGGCCGCAACTTCAATTTCTCCATGTGCTTCAACTTGTGCAAACCTGGCTCTGTGTATCTAGCAAAATGTCAATTCCTGACAATTGAACAACTTCTAGCATTTTCTCTATCTGCAGATATTTCTCTTTCCCCATATTTGTAAAATCTCCCATTGCCATGTAATTCACTGCTTGCAGCTTATGCTCCTTCTCTGAATGTATGCGTTTCTCCATCTCTATCAATTTCTCTATCTCTCCTAATGCCTACTGTCTACAAGAAAACACTCTCTGGAAGAAAAGTCAATATCAATCATCAAATACTTAAAGTAATTCTGAATATTCACCCAAAGCGTATTGGACAATCAGAAATAGCATCGAAGCATCAAGCAGAATTCGTAGCGAACTGAAATACTCACTTCTAAATGAGAAATCATAATTGTGTATCAGATCCTCTAAATATTTCTTTAGATACACTGAAGGGGCATTGGAAATTCAGAAATAGCTCTGGGGCATCAGCAGGAAAGCATAGGTCAAATTATCAGTTTTGGAAGGGAATAGATAATTGTACGCCAGAGACTCAAATTATTTCAGAATGTACACTCACAGAGTATTGAAATTTACAAATAGTATTGGGGCATCAGAGGGAATGATTAGCTGAGTAAAATAATCACTTCTTGGAAGAAAAGTCGCACTTTGGTGCCAGATGCTGAAACTAGGGTTTCTCCATCGTCGGATATGCAATTGAACCTTTCCTTGCATTCCAAAGTAACTAGCCTCACTGAGATATGCAGTTTGCCCCCATCAGCTCGAAATTCTGCAAAATCAATTTCATGGTGTATTAAAACTGCTTCAATGATTGTAGTATGTCACCAGAAATTTTTGACTCAACGAAATAATCATTTGCTGGCAGAATCTCATTAATAATCCCCAGACACTCAATCAACTGCTTCTACGAGTTAAGCCATGGCATTATTCCAAAATGATTTCTATCACTGAGAAAAGCCCTTTTCGACAGAACATCAATATTTCTGAAGATACTCTCAGAGCGTATTAGAAATTCATGAATAACACCACAGGCAATGCTCAGATCACTGAAGAAAACACTCTCTGCAAGAAAAATCATAATCAAGCATCAAAAATTTAAAATTACTTTGGTAACAGACACTGAGACAACAGTTTTTCTGTCGTCAGTTATGCAATTGCAGCTTTCCTTGCATTCCAAATTAACTGGCCTCACTGATATAGAGTATTAGAAATTCATAAATAGCACTGGAACATCACAGAGAATGCTTAGCTCATTGACATAAACACGTTCTGGAGGAAAAATCTTAACTATGGGTCAAACACTCACATTATTTCACAAAATACACTAAAAGAGGATTGAACTTTCACAAATAGCACTGAGGCATCAAAGGGAATGCACGAAGTAATCACTTCTGATGGAAAAATCATAACTATGCGCCAAATATACCAACAATTGTTTCTCCGTCGCCGGGATGTGGAATTGCAGCGTTCCTGCATTCCGAAATAACTGGTCTCCCTGAGATAATAACTTTCCTCTACAAACATGAAATTCTTCAAAGTACACTCATAGAGTATTAAAACTTCGTCAATGATTGACGTATGTCACCAGAAATACATAATTCATAGAAATAATTATTTGTTGGCAGGATTCAACAATTATCGCCAGAAACTCAATCAACTGCTTCTACGAGTTAAGATATAGATTTCCAGAATTCGTCATTCCAAAATAATTTCTCTCACTGAGAAAATCACTTTTGGACAGAACCTCAATATCTTTGAAAATACACTCGCAGTGTATTAGAACTTCACAAACATCTCTGAAGCATCACGGGGAATGCTTATTTCACTGAATTAATCGCTTTGCGGAAGAAAATATTTCTGCCCCGAAGGTCAAACAACCGATGCTCTGTTTTACGATGTGGCATTGCAGAGTTCCTACATTGCAAAAAAATTCATCTCACTGAAATAAGCACTTTCCGACAGAACATCCCTATTTCGGAAAATACACTCGCTCCACAATACTCTATATGGGAAATTCAGAAATAACAGTGGAGCGTCGCAGAGAGTGCTTAGAACAATGACATAATCACTTTCACGAAGAAAATTCATAATTATGCACCAGATACTGAATACAATCAAAGTATACCCAACGAGTATTAGAAATTCACAAATGGCACACTAGGGAATGCTTAGTTCAGTGAAATTATCACTTTTTGGCAGATAATTCATAATAGTTCACTAGGCACTCAAAATAATTCTGAAAATACACTCAAAGAATATTCGAAATTCACAAATAGCATTGGAATGCTTGGAATCCGTGAAGTAATGGCTTTTGGCTGAAAAATCATAATTTCCCACCAAATTCGTACAAGTCTTTCTCCGTCGTTGGACATGGAACTGCAGCTATCCTGCATTCCGAAATAACTGATCTCACTGGTCGCACCTTCTCCCAGAAACATGAAATTTTTCAAAATTCAATCATAGAGTGTTAAAACTTCGTCCAAAATTGCATATTTCACCAGGAATACTTAAATCACCGACATAATTCCTTGTCGGCCGATAATCCACAATTCTCCCCTGAAACTCAATCAACTGCTTCTACGAGATAGGATACGGCTTTCAGCAGTCCCTGAGAAAAGCACTTTTCGACAGAACATCAATATTTCTGAAAATACACTAACTTCCCTAACATCTCTATAGCATCAGGGAATGCTTAATTCGCTGAATTAAGCACAGTGTGGCTGAAAGTCATCTATTTTTGCTCAGACACACAAACAACTGTTGCTCCCTTTTATGAAATGGCATTGCAGAATTTCTACATTCCATAATATTTCATTGCACTGAAATAAGCACTTTGAGACAGAGCATCCCTATCTCTGAAAGTACACTCATTGAGTATTAGAAAGTCACAATTAGCACCGGACCATCGCATGGAATGCTTAGATCACTGTAATAAACAATTTCTGGAAGAGCAATCATAATAATGCTCCAAACACTCAAAATACTTCTTTAGATACACTCAAAGAGTATTAGAAATTCAGAGATAGCACAAGAGCATCAGGAAGAATCCTTAGATCACTGCCTTTCTGGCAGAAAAATTGTCATTATGCATCAAATGTTCAAAATATTTCTGAAAACAGACTCAAAGGCTATTGGACATTCACAATTGGCACTGGGGCATCTTAGATCCGTGAAATAACCATTTTTGGCAGAAAAATCATAATTATGACTCAGAGACTCAAACAAATGTTTCTCCGTCGTCGGATATGGAATTGCATCTTTCCTGCGTTCCGATATAACTGTTCCCGCTGAGATAAGAAACACGAAATTCTTCAAAATACATTCATAGAGCATTAAATTTTCGTCAGTGACTGACGTATGTCAATGATTAATTGACCGAAATAATTACTTGCTGGCAGGATTCATCAATTATCGCCAGAAACTCAATCATCTGCTTCTACGAGTTAAGGTACAGATTTGCAGGATTCGCCATTCCAAAATAATTTCTCTCACTGAGAAAATCAGTCTTTGACAGAACCTCAATATCTTTGAAAAGACGCTCGCAGTGTATTAGAACTTCACAAACATCTCTGTAGCATCACGGGGAATGCTTAATTCATTGAATTAATCGCTTTGCGGGAGAAGATCATTTATATCTGCCCAGAAAGTCAAACAACTGATGCTCCGTTTTACGATGTGGCATTGCAGAGTTCCTACATTGCAAAAAAATTCATCTCACTGAAATAAGCACTTTCCTATTCCAATCAGAACATCCCTATTTCTGAAAATGCACTCGTAGAGTTCTGGAAATTCAGAAATAACAATGGGGCGTCGCAGAGAGTGCTTAGAACATTGATATCATCACTTTCAGGAAGAAAATTCATAATTGTACACCAGATACTCAAAATATTTCTCAAAATACACTCAACGATTATTAGAAATTCACAAATGGCACTGTAGGGCATGATCAGGTCAGTGAAATTATCACTTTTTGGCAGAGAATTCATAATTGTTCACCAGGCACTCAAATTAATTCTGAAAATACACTCGAAGAGTTTTCGAAATTCACAAATAGCTTTGGAATGCTTGGATCCGTGAAATAATCATTTTTGGCGGAAAAATCATAATTTCCCACCAGATACTCAAACAAGCGTTGCTCCGTCGCCGGATATATGGTTATGGGGAGAGACTGAGGTTATTTTCCCTGGAGCAGAGGAGATTGAGGGGGACATGATAGAGGTGTATAAAATTATGAGGGGCAAAGATAGGGTAGACAGGAAGGAACTTTTCGCCTTGGTGGAAGGATCAATAACCAGAATCACAGAATCACAGTGCAGAAGAGGCCCTTCGGCCCATCGAGTCTGCACCGACACCTGAGGAACACCTGACTTACCTACCTAATCCCATTTACCAGCAATTGGCCCATAACATTGAATGTTATGACGTGCCGACTGCTCATCCAGGTACTTCTTAACGGATGTGAGGCAACCCGCCTCCACCACCCTCCCAGGCAGTGCATTCCAGACCATCACCACGCTCTGGGTAAAAAAAATTTTCCTCACATCCCCCTTAAACCTCCTGCCCCTCGCCTTGAACTTATGCCCCCTCGTGACTGACCCTTCAACTAAGGGGAACAGCTGCTCCCTATCCACCCTGTCCATGCCCCTCATAATCTTGTACACCTCGATCAGGTCGCCCCTCAGCCTTCTCTGCTCCAACGAAAACAACCCAAGTTTATCCAACCTCTCTTCATAACTTAAATGATTCATCCCAGGAAACATCCTGGTGAATCTCCTCTGCACCCCCTCCAGTGCAATCACATCCTTCCTATAATGTGCCAACCAGAACTGCACACAGTACTCCAGCTGTGGCCTCACCATGGTTCTATACAACTCCAACATGACCTCCCTACTTTTGTAATCTATGCCTCGATTGATAAAGACAAATGTCCCATATGCCTTTTTCACCAAAACAAAAACAGAATTACCTGGAAAAACTCAGCAAGTCTGGCAGCATCGGCGGAGAAGAAATCGCTGCAGTTCTGCCAAAGGGCCATGAAGGCTCGAAACATTAACTGATTTCTTCTCCGCCGATGCTGCCAGACTTGCTGAGTTTTTCCAGGTAATTCTGTTTTTGTTTTGGATTTCCAGCATCCGCAGTAGCTTTTAGCTTTTTGTTTTTATCTTTGCCTTTTTCACCACCCCACTAACGTGCCCCTCCGCCTTCAGAGATCTATGGACACACACACCATGGTCCCTTTGTTCCTCAGAATTTCCTGGTGTCATGCCATTCATTGAATACATCCTTGTCAAATTACTCCTTCCAAAGTGTATCACCTCACACTTTTCAGGGTTAAATTCCATCTGCCACTTATCTGCCCATTTGACCACCCCGTCGATATCTTCCTGTAGCCCAAGATGCTCAACCTCACTATTAACCACCCAGCCAATCTTTGTGTCATCCGCAAACTTACTAATCCTACCCCCCACGTAGTCATCTATGTCGTTTATATAAATGACAAATAATAGGGGAGCCAGCACAGATCCCTGTGATACGCCACTGGACACTGACTTACAGTCACTCAAGCATCTTTCTGTCATCACCCTCTGCCTCTTACAGCTAAGCCAATTTTGAATCCACCTTATCAAATTACCCTGTATCCCATGTGCATTTGCCTTCTTTAAAAGTCTCCCATGTGGGGTCTTGTCAAAGGCTTTGCTGAAATCCATATAAACTACATCAACTGCAGTACCCTCATCTACACACCTGGTCACCTCCTCAAAAAAGTCAATCAAATTTGTTAGGCATGACCTCCCTCTGACAAAGCCATGCTGACTATCCCTGATCAAACTTGCCTCTCCAAGTGGAGATAGATATTCTCCTTCAGAATTTCTCCAATAGTTTCCCTACCACTGATGTGAGACTCACTGGCCTGTAGTTCCCTGGCTTATCTCTACAACCCTTCTTAAATAGCGGCATCATATTAGCTGTTCCCCAGTCCTCTGGCACTTCCCCCATGGCCAGAGAGGAGTTAAAAATTCGGGTCAGAGCCCCTGCGATCTCCTCCATTGCCTCCCTCAGCACACAAATCAGGACAAATCATCTGGACCTGGAGATTTGTCCACTTTTAAGCCTGCCAATTCCTCCAATACCTTGTCACTCCCTATATCAATTTGCTTAAGAACCTCACAGTCTCTCTCCCCGAGTTCGATACCTTCATCCTCATTCTCTTGGGTGAAGATGGACATGAAGTATTCATTCAACACTCTAGTGATGCCCTCTGGCTCCACCCATAAATTGCCCCCTTGGTCCCTTATGGGTCCTACTCTTTCCTTGGTTATCCTCACCATTGATATACTTATAGAATATCTTGGGATTTCCCCTACTTTTACCAGCCAGAGCTTTCTCATAACCCCTCTTTGCTCTCCTAATTGCTTTCTTAAGCTCCACCCTGCACTGTCTGTACTCCACTAATGCCTCTGCTGATTTGCTTCCCTTTTACCTGCTAAAAGCCTCTCTTTTCCTTCTGATCATAACCTGAATATCTTTGGTCATCTATGGTTCTCTGGGCTTGTTATTACTTCCTATCACCCTAAAGGGAACATGTTGAGACTGTACCCTCCCCATTTCCTTTTTGAACACCCCCCACTGTTCCTCTGTAGATTTCCCCACAAGTAATTGTTCCCAGTCTACCTTGGCCACATCCTGCATTATTTTACTAAAATCCGCTGTCCCCCAATCCAAAACATTTTTTTTCAACTTGTCAATTTCTTTGTCCATAGCAAACTTAAACTGTACCATGTTGCGGTCGCTATCGCTAAAATGCTCGCCCACCACCACCTGTCTGTCCAGCTTCATTCCCCAGAATTAGGTCCAGCAATGCACCATCCCTTGTTGTACCCTCTACATATTGACCTAAAAAGTTCTCCTGTACACATTTCAAGAAATCCACTCTATCCGAGCCCTTAAACACTATGTCTATCCCAATTAATGTTGGGAAAGTTGAAATCACCTAATATAATTATCCTATTGTTATTGTTTTTACACACCTCCACAAATTCTGCACATATTTGCTCCTCAATTTCCCACTGACTATCTGGGGGTCTATAATAAACACCTAATAATGTGGTTGCCCCCTTTTTATTCCTAAGTTCTACCCACAAAGCTTCATTCAATGCCCCCTCCAAGATATCATCTCTCCTTACTGCAGTAACTGACTCCTTAACTAATAATGCAATGCTTCCTCCTCTTACCCACTCCCTTGTCTCGCCTGAAGATTCTATATCCCAGAATGTTGAGCTGCCAATCCTGCCCTTCCCTCAACCACGTCTCAGTGATTGCTGCTATATCACAATTCCACATGCCAATCCTCACCCTTAACACATCCGTTTTACCTGTAATACTCCTGACATTAAAGTAGAGGGCATCCTTACTCTCTTGAAGCTTATTGCAGCTGTACTCCCTCTGACTTGATTGTTTTACTGTATTATGATGTGTCACTATTCTGCTAACATTCTGTGTCCGCTCCCCTGCCGAATAAGTTTAAACTCCTCCCAACAACACTAGCAAACCTACCCGCAAGGGTGTTAGTCCCGTTCTGGTTCAGATGTAGACTATCCCGCTTGTACCTTTCCCAGAAACAGTCCCAGTGATCCAGGAATCTAAAACCCTCCCTCCTGCACCAACTCTTAAACCACATATTCATCTGCATATTCTCCTATTTCTGAGCTCAATAGCACATGGCACTGGGAGTAATCCAGAGATTACAACCTGAGAGGTCTTGCTTTTTAGTCTACTTCCTAACTCCCTGAATTCTTGATGCAAGACCCTCTTTCTATCTATGTCATTGGTACCAACATGTACCATGACCTCTGCCTTATCACGCTCCCCCTTCAGGAGTGGCATAGATTTAATGTAAGGGGCTGGAGGTTTAGAGTGGATGTGAGGAAGAATTTTCTCACCCAGAGGGTGGTGGGAATGTGGAACTCACTGCCTGAAAGGCTGTGCCTCATAACATTTAAGAAGTATTTGGATGTGCACTTGCGATGCCATGGCATTAAAGGAAATGGGCCCAGTGCTGAAAAATGGAATTAGAATTAGGTATTTGTTTGACTGGCATAGACTAGATGGGCCAATTGGCTTTTTTCTTTGCTGTAGACCTCTATGACTCTATGAAATATCCAGCAGTCAGCAATTCTGAAGGGGCGTGTGTGTGCTCTGTGTGTGTGTGTGCTACTCAATGTCACCAGCAAAGGGTGAAGTCTGCAGGGGTGTCTGTGTATGTGTTTGCGTGAGAGCCTGAAAATAACCAGCAGAGGGCAATGGCTGAAGGGGTGTATCTGTGATACTGAAAATAACCAGCTTAATGAAAATAATCCAGAATGGCTTAATGGGTCTGTTTGTGACAATGAAAGTAACATTGAGAGTGTGATGGCTTAACGGGTGTGTGTGTCTGATACTGGAAATAAGCAGCACAGGTCGCTGTGTGATGCTGAGCATGGCCAGCAGAGGCTGTGTATAACAAAGAACAGGACATTTTGGAAAAACTCAGCAGGTCTAACAGCATCTGTGGAGAGAAAGACAGAGTTAATGTTTCGAGTCCATATGACTCTTCTTCAGACTCTTCTTCAGTCATACATACTCGAAACGTTAACTCTGCCTTTGTTATAGATGACAGTATTACTGAATATAACCGGTAGAGAACGATACCCGAAGGAAAGCATGTGTGATATTGAAAATAACCAGCAGAGAGTGATGACTCAAGTGTGTATGATGCTGAAAATAAGCAACAGAGGGTGATGGTTGAAGTGGTGTGTAGATGTGCGATACTGAACCTAATGTGCAGAGGGTGATGGGGTGTGTGTGTGTGTGAGACATTGAAAATAAATGGCTGAATGTGTGTGAGATACTGAAAATAACCAGCAGAGGGTGATGGACGAAGGTGTATGTGCATGTGTGTGTGGCACTGAAAATAACCAGCAGTGTGCAATGGTTGAAGGATTGTGAATGTGTGCCACTGAAGATAACCAGCAAAAGGCGATGGCTGATTTGCGTGCATGTGTGATACTGAAAATAATCAGAATAAGGTGATGGATGAAGTGATGTGTACGTGCATGATACGGAAAATATCCAGCAGAGTGCGTTTGCTGAAGGACGTGTGTGCGACAGAGATACTGAAAATAAGCAGCAGAGGGAAATGGCTGAACATGCGTGTATTTTTGATACTAAAAATGGCCAGCAGAGGGTGATTGCTAAAAGGGTGTGCTAGTGACACTGAAAATAACCAACAGTGGGCGACACCTGAGAGGGTGTGCTTGGGTGATAATGAAAATAAACAGCAGAGGGTGATGGATGAAGTGGTGTGTGCATGTGATACTGCAACTAACCAGCAGAGGGTGATGGCTAAAAATGTGCATGCACGATGCCATGTGCATGCCTGTATATGGTACTGAAAATAACCGGCAGAGGGCATTGGGTAAAGTGTGTGTGCAATAATGATAAAAGCCAGCAGAGGGCAATGTCTAAAGGGGTGTCTGAGAGAGAGATACTGAAAATAAGCAGCAGAGGAAAAATAGCTGAATGTGTTTGTATTTTTGATACTAAAATGACCAGCAGAGGGTGATTGCTAAAAGGGTGTGCTTGTGACACTGAAAATAACCAGCAGTGGGCGATGGCTGAAGGGGTGTAAGTGTGTGATACTGAAGACAGCCAGCAGTGGGCGATGGCTGAAGGGATGTGAGCGTGTAATACTGAAGACAACCAGTAGAGGGCGATGGCTGAAGGTCTGTGTCTGATACTGAAAATAGCCAGCTAAGGGCGATATCTGAAGGGGTGTGTTTGTGTGTGCGTGTGAAACCGATAATAGGCAGCAGAAGGTGCTGGATGAAGGTACGTGTGTTTGTGATACGGAAAACAAACAGAGAGTGATGTCTAAAGGTGTCGGTGCGTGTGTGCGAGGTACTGAAAATAATCAGCAGAGGGCGATGGCTCAAGTGTGCATGATGCTGAAAATAACCAGCAGAGGATGATGGATGAAGGGGTGTAGGTGTGTGAGATAAAGAATATAACCAGCAGGATACGATGGCTGAAGATGAAGTGGTGTGTTTCTGTGCTTGCACACTTCCATGTGCTGCCTTAGGCCCACCCCAGGCCCCACCGGCACTGGGGCCCATGCCCCAGCACCATCAGCTGGGAACAGGTCTGTGCCCTCTGCCCCGAATGCCTGGTGCTTCTTCCTTGATGTCCTGCGAGCCACCCTTGCGAGCATTGCGCAAGGTTGTGTGCACTCACCTCCAAGTTCCCCTTGAAGTTCAGCATGGAGGTGTCAGCTGTGGCTCAGTTCATAGCACCCTTGCCTTTGAATCAGAGGGTTGTGGGTTCATGTCCCACTCCTGGAAACCAAGAACTGTGATTGTACTCGAAAGAGTTGCAATCTGTGACTGTTGATAACTCAAAAGAGTTTGAAGTTCAGCATGCCAGGTGCACACCTTTTAAAGGCAGTTGTAACTCACACCATTCTGAAGTCACGCTGATGTGGGAGGTAAATTTGACGTGGGGGGATGATTCCGACAAACAGGGCTTATAATTAGATGCAAATGTATTAAAATGACACTCCTGGCCTGCGGCGGCGGGAAATGCAACCCACCATTGATGGGTGAAGCAGACAATCACAACTGGTTTCACAATGGTGTAAAAGTGATTTTTGGCTTCAAGCCATGCTCACACCCTGATGATGATGCCTGACGCCAATGGGAGTGGAAAATTTCAACCTTTTTGTCTTTTTTCCTGTCATTTTTTCTGTCCTTTTGTCCTAATTCTGACTCTGGCCAGAATTTTCCAGCCCCATTGGCCTCTGACATCATAACGGGCGATGGGGGGGATAATATAGCAAGAAGGCAAAGATTGGCTTTATGCCATCATTAAACCAGTTTGCAATCAACCACTCCACCTGTTAATGACGAGCTGCGTTTCCCCCCACTGCAAGTTGTGAATGTCATTTTAATAAGCCCTGTTCACTGGAATCATCCCATGTCAAACTAACCGTCCACATCACTGTGACTACAGAATGGTGCGCTTCATGACTGCCTTTGAATGACGTGCACCCGGCGACCTGAACTTTGAGGGGAACTCAGAAGAGGCACATACTGCGCATTTGTGGGGCCACAGCTTTTTTCTCAGCTGGCTTTCTGTGCGGTGCTGGGGCAAAGCCTCCAGTGCACATCTGGCTGGTGGAGGGAGGAGGAGGGGGGGGGGGTGCGATGGCGGGGCAAAGCAGCACAGACTAAAGACTCAAGTACATGCTGGGGGGTTGGGGGACAAGGCAGCACAGACAGACTGAAAGAAATACTCAAGCATGATGGGGGGTGTGGGTGGGTGGGTGGCACAGATGGCGCGAGAAGCAGCTACTCACTTGGAAAAGCTGGCCAAAAGTGAGTATTCTTCTGCAGCTGAGACCGTTCAGCTGCAGCTCCAGTGACATGCTTGAAGCCGGATCTCTGAAGCTTTTCTACCCACTCAAGCAATGCATAAGCGTGAAAGTGCCACCAAACGTTCCAGAACTTTTCACTCCTCAGGCGCAGACTGCAAATTAATGTGCATTTTAGGGGCCAGCAGAGCAATTTGCTGACTGGGCAAATTGGCTGCACAAAGCAGCCATGGCATAGTCACTGGTGGAGGTGCTTCCAGCCCCTAGCAATGTCTTTATTGAGGTTTAGACCAGTGTCCATTATGGTTCAAGCTAACAACGTAGTGCAGGTTAGGAGAATGCCTGCGCCTGAGCTGAGAGCACAGCATGCAGTCCAATGGCTGAAGCTGCCACCAATCAAGTGGAGTGGAGTGGAGGTGGGTGGGGTTTCAGACAACCAGTGACTGCACTATACATTGGCCATCCAAGTGGTGACCAGTACCTTCCTGCATGTGTGAAGGGGCCTTCAGACTTAACTAAGAGAGGTCTTAGGACACATATGCTAACCCACGCATCTCTCTTTTTGATCCTGCAGGAGGAGAACATCGGAGTCATGGAGTCTGGTGATTTAGCAGTCTGCCTCATGGCTTACAGAGACCAGAGAAGTAGAAGAAGTGATCGATGGAGGCACTTGCCTTAGCAAAGGGAGAAGCACCTCCCTCAAACTGAAGGGCCTGCTGTGTATGCAGCTGAAGATCCACAGTGAGCCGTCATTCCTGCAAATGACTGAAAACTGTGCATTGTCTAGGGAACTGGTCAGTTACATATTGCAGGATTTGGCACCATGGGGCCATGAAGGGCATTCACTGCCAGTCTCCATGAAAGCTCAATTTTTATGCCAGTGGATTCTTCCAGGGCTCCACAGGTGATCTGTGCAAGATTTCACAAGCCTCCATGCACAAGTGTATCCCAGCGGTCATGGACGCCATCTTTGCAAAGGCACAGAACTTAGTGCATTTCGCTTGGGGACAGGAAAGCCAGGAAGCAAGAGTGCTTGGATTTGCACAGTTCTCAGGCTTTCCACAGGTGCAGGATGTCATCAAATGCACTCCTGTGGCACTTAGATCTTCATAGTAACAAGCAATCAACTACGTCACTCACTGAGTGTTCAACTGGTGTGCGACCACCACAAACACATCTTGCAGGTCTGCACAAAATTCCCAGGGACTGTCCACGACTCCTTAGCAGGTCTTGACATCTTCAGGGGCAAGGGCTACTCACAGAGAACATGGCTGATGATGCCGTGCTGTGGCCTCAATCTGCAGCAGAGCAACGGAACAACGAGGCTCATACTATGGGCCCGGTCTTTGATGGAGCAAATGATAGGCATTTTGAAAATGCGGTTCCAGTGCCACGACAGGTCTGGTGGAGCACTGCAATACAGTCCCTAGAGGGTGTTGCGCATCATTGTTGCTTGCTGCATGTTCCATAACCTGGCACTGCAAAGAGGGGAGGACCTGAGGAGGAGATGGAGCACATGCCCTCCGATGAAGGCATTGAAAGGGATGATGGTGAGTAGGTCCTCACAGGCCAGGATGCCAGCGATGAGGCCATCGGAGTGGCCAGGCGAGGCAGGCACACTCGGGAGGCCCTTATAGCTGCAAGATTCATAGAGAATGATGACAAGATGCAGCAGGGACGGTCCTGACATCCTCATCTTGCAACCGTGAATATTTGACTCCTGTGTGGCTGATTGCAGTGTACATACTTAGGCTCATGTCATGGAGATGCTACGGAGGTCCGAATAGTTGCTAGGTTCCAGGAGGATGATGATGACACTCCACAGATCTTCACATTGCCTCTGTGTCAGGGCCATATCATGGAGATGCAGTCTTGAAACTTCAGATGTACCTGATTCTTTCAGGAGCACAGTGTCACCGGTCTGTCTTTTTATTCTGTCTTCTTGTTCTAGTATTTTCTCTGTCTTTCCTGTTTTTTCTGCCACACTTTGTTTATTTCCTCTATTTCTGCCTTTTATTTCTGTCATTTTCTGTATTTTATTCTGGCATTTATTTTTTCTTTTTCACATCTTTTTATGTTCCTTTTTACTTTCTTTTTGTTCTAGTTTTTGCTCTGTCTTTTTTTCTGTTTCTCTTTTCCCTCTTTTGTTCTGCCTTTTTGTTTTTTTGCTGCCTTTCTTTCAATCTTTTTTCAGTCTTTTATTTTGTCTTTATTTTCTGTCTGTCTTTCTATTTCTATCTTTTTATTCTAGTTCTTACTCTGTCATTTTTCTGTCTTTTTTTCCCTCTCTGGTTCGACAGTTTGCTTCTTTTTCTGCATTTGTTTCAGACTTTTATTTTGTCTGATTTTCTGTCTGTATTCCTGTGTTTTTTGTCTTGTCTTCTTTCTGTCGGAACAGACAGGCTGTAGACATGACTCCAGGTTGCCTTCTTGGTGCCAGGGTCCAGCTTTTGGGGAAGGGTGAACAGCCAGAAGTCGTGGTCCACATTAGGACCAATGACATAGGTAGGAAAAGGGTTGAGGTCCTGATAGCAGATTTTAGGGAGTTAGGAAGGGAATTAAAAAGCACAACCTCAAGAGAAGTAATCTCAGGATTACTCCCAGTACCACATGCTAGTAGGCATAAGAATAGGAAGATTGAGCAGTTCAACATGTGGCTGCAGAAATGGAGTAGGAGGGAGGGCTTTAGATTTCTGAGGTTTTGGAGCTGGTTCTAGGGCAGATGGGATTTGTACAAGGAGGATGGGTTACACCTTAACACCTGAGACTAATGTCTTCACGGGGGGATTTGCTGGTGCTGTTGGGGAGGATTTCAACTAGATTGGCAGGGGGATGGGAACCTGAGGGGAAATTCAGAGTGGAGAAGAGAAGAACTGGCAGTGGAAAATAGAGAAGTAAGGAGGATATATCAGAGAGTAGATAGAGTACTTGGAGAGTTTGATAGAATTAGAGGTAGATAGGGTCAGAGCAAGGGAGAAAGTAAAAAAGCCTGAATCAGGGCTAATGTGCATGTATGTGAATGCACAGAGTATGGTTAATAAGATTGGTGTACTACAGGCACAGGTTGACAAATGAAATTACAATATTATTGCTATAACAGAGACCTGTCTCAAAGATGGGCAGAACTGTGCGTTAAATATTCCTGAGTATAAGGTGTTTAGTAGAAACAGGAAAGGAAGAAAATCGGGGTTTGGGGGGTGGGGGTGGGGTGGGGGGGGTGGTGCAGGTGAGTGGCAGTATTGATTAAAGATGGCATTACAGTACTGGAGGGAAAGTATGTTCCAGAGGGTTAAGGACAGAATCTCTCTGGCTAGAGGTAAGGAATGAAAATGGTGCAACAACATTGATTGGAGTATATAGGCCACCAACTAGTGGAAGGTAGGTAGGGAAAGAAATCTACAAAGAAATTACAGGGAGGTGCAAGAATTATAGTCATTATAATGGGGGACTTCAATTATCCAAATATAGACTGGGATAGTAATAGTGCAAAGGGACAAAAAGAGTGAGAGTTCCTGGAATGTGTTCAAGATAATTTTCTGCAGCAGTATATTTCTGGTTCAACAAGAGGGAAGCCACTGTCGGACCTGGTTCTAGGGAATGAGTTGGCCCAAGTGGATCAAATATCAGTGGGACAGCATTGAGGGGACAGTGACCATTGTATCATAAGGTTTAGGTTGGCCATGGAAAAAGACAGGGAACAATCCAGAGCAGGGATAATTAATTGGGGGAAAGCTAACTTCAATGGGGTGAGAATGCATCTGAGTCGTGTGAGTTGGAGTTAAATGTTGGCAGAAAAGACGGTGGCTGAACAATGAACAAGAAAAAAGATTGCAGGCAATGTCAAGGCATATTCCCTTGAAGGGGAAAGGTAGAACAGATATGAGAGAGATAGTGCGGAATTTTCCAAGCCCACTCGCAGCGGGCGTGATAGGTGGAGTGTGTGGAAAATATGGCGTGACCTGCTTCAGGACAGCGTGAAGGCAGGTTGCGATCGTCTGCTCAGCCCGCCGATGGTGGGTTGTGTTTCCTGCCATTGTTCAGCAGGGAGCTAATTGTAATACATCTAATATATATAATTAAAAGGCCATCCTGCCAGACCATATTGCCCATCCATGTTGGCGGGAAAGCATGCCGACGTGTTTCACAGCAGCATGCCGGTAATGTGCACTTGGCAGTCTTCACTTTGGGGTAACTGAGGTGAGTGAGCAGCAGCGTTCTCCACAGCTCGCCCGTTGTTTACAGGTCTCAGGGGCATCGGGGGCAACTGATGCCTGGCCCCAAAAGCAACTGCTGAGGTAGGGGCTAATTGCTGGCTAGCCTCGGAGGTGACCGTTGTCGGTGGCAGTTGCGATGGCCTGAATGACCTCCTTCTGAGCTGTAAAGCCTTCTTTCTTTTCCTGTTTTTATTTCTGTTGTTTTTCCTGCTTTTTTCTGTCTTTTTCCTCTGTCTCTTTTTCTGTCTTTTGTTCCGGTTTTTCTGCATTTTTCTATCTTTTTCCTCCCATATTTTCTGTATTTTTTTCTATTTCATTTTCTTTTTTCTGTCTTTTGTTTTTCTTTATTTTTGGTCTTTTCTGTTTTTTTTTTCTGTCTGTTTTCCTGACTTATTTCTGCCTTTTGCCTTTCTTCATTTTCATTCTTTTTCTGTCTTTGTGTCCTTATTGGTAATTTTTCCTCTCTTTTTGTTCTGATTTTTAACTCTTTTTTTCTATCTTTTAATTCTGCGTCCTTTTCTGTCTTCCCTGTATTTTATCCATGTCATTTTCTTTTGATTTTTCAGTCTGTCATCATGTTCTTTCTTTCTCTGTTTTTTCTGAATTTTTTTCTTTCCTTTTTTTTCTGGTTTATTTTTCTTTATTTTAATTCTTTTGTCTTTCCTTTTTTTGTTCTTCATTCCTTTCTTTGTTTCTGTCATTTTTTTCTGTCTTATTTTCTCTCTTTTTGTTCTACTTTCTCCTCTGTCTTTCGTTTTGTGTTTTTTCTCTTTTTATTCTGCCTTCTTGGTTCTAGTTTTTTCTGTCTTTTTCTCTATTTCTCATCATATTTTTGTTTTTTCCATCTTTTTTTCTGTCTTTTTGTTCTACTTCTTACTCTGTCCTTTTTCTGTCTTTTTTTCCTCCAATTTGTTCTATCTTTTTGTTTGTTATTTTTCTGTCTTTCTTTCAGTCTTTTATTTGGTCCTCAACTTCTGTCTGTTTTTCTGCCTTTTTTTCATGTTTTTCTGTCTTTTTGTTTTTTACAATCTTTTTTCTGTATTTATTTCTGTCTTTTCCAGTTTATTTCTCTTTATTTTACCTCACGTTTTTCTGCTTTATTATTCTGTTTTCATGTTCTGGCTTTTTTGTCTGTCCTTTTTTTTGTCACTTTTTTGTTTTTTTCTGTGTTTTTTCAGCCTTTTTGTCTGTCTTTAATTTCAGTTTTCTTTTCTAAGTTTTATTCTGTCATTTTTTTTTCATCTGTGCATGCTTGCTCTGAAAGTTTTGTGAATCATGACAATAGTGCCAGAACCCTGGAACAGGAATGATGCCCGTTCGTACTACCAACAAATGCTCCCTAAGCAGGGAGGCTGTGCAATAGCAGACAGAGCACACAGTGCAATAACATTTGCAAAGTATGGAGAAATGTCACATGATCATATGTTCAGGAATATGCCCAGTTAGAGTTGGCAACCTTAAATTAGAAACCTACCTATAACATCTCCAAAAGAAGAAATTAATTGGAAACTGAACCAAGGTGCAGTGGTAAAAGTGCCAAAACCTTGTTCACTGTAACTAATCACTGTAACCTTACTATATTGCTATTATCACACAACCAGCCAATAGCACTTCCCTTTGTATCCAAATCATGGACTGGAAGAACATATCAACAATCTGATGAATTATCTGTGATACTTAGAGAGAATACTCATTTATTGGAGGTTGCCCTTATTGTAACGTGCCTACTTAAAAAGTGGCAACATGAATATTAACCACAAGATACTATGTTCTTTTAGGAAATTTATTTTTATGAAAAAATATACACTTCACCTCATAAAAGATTGATTGTGTCATTTCCTCATTACTACAGCTATCATTTCACAGTGTAGTGGTTCCTGCCCCTCAGAAAATTGCAAGATTTTTGTTGTTATTGCCTATTATGCAAGATGGTGACTGCAGGAAGTGACATCACACAATCAAATATTGCAAATGGTAATTTTAATTATGTTGATTAAAAAGAAACTACTCAGTGCATTAACAATTGTTGTATTTTTTCAAAATCGACTTAATTATAATAAACGTTACTCAAACCTTACCACAGGATGCTTACAACTGACTGGATGGAACATAAATATACAGCTGACCACAAAAACTTCAGAATATTGTTATTGTTTTCTTTTTTCCTTTTTTCTTTACTTCCTTTCCATTCTTTCCTTTATTTCCCTTTTTTCTCTTCTCCCTTCCTTCTTCATTTTCTTGTTCTTTTGCAGCTTTTACTCTCTTTTTGCCCAGCGGTGTTTTGGCATACCAATCCTAGAGTAAAAAAAGAAACATTTATACCTGATGTTCATTCTGATGCATAATATTGGTTTCAGTGTTCAAAAATCACCATATCCCCTCTCATGAAGAAACAGATACTCCAACTGTTTCAACTTCCATTTGAGAATCAATATTGGATGGAACATAATACGGGTAGCTCATTTCATAACATCATAAAGCACATTTTGAGCTACTACCTTCATGAGCTTTGGCAATTCAATTAAAATCCAGCTTGGTCTCATTATCAACTAGAGTCCACATATACATGCAAAATGTTGCTCAGTGATAACTTCCGCCTCTGATTCAATCTAGAGATTTAAGGACTGATCATTTTGCACATACTAAGGGAGTGCTGCACTGTCAAAGGTGCGATCTTTTGGAGACATTAAATCCAGGCCCTGTCAACCCACTCAAAGCAGGTGTAAAAGACCATGGGCTGAATTTTTCCGTTGGCGAGAAGGGGGCGGGGCCCGCTAGCCGATGCGAAAATGATGCGGGATGATGTCGGGGGGAACCCCCAAGGTCATCCCGCCCCGTTTAAATCTTCAGGAAGGCGGGGGCGCAGCGTGATCAGCTGTCCACCCGCCGACCCGTCAATGGCCAATTGAGGCCATTGACAGGATAATTAAAACAATTAAAGGACCTGCCCGTCCAACCTTAAGGTTGTGGGCAGGCTAGGAACCCTGGCGGGCTTCTGAAAAAACATGAAACCTCATCCACCAGTGGAATGAGGTTTCATGTCGGTTCTAAGAAAGTTAATTAAAGTTGTTGTGAAATTTATTAACGTGTCCCATTTCGTGTGACATTGTCATATGAGCGGGACGTGTTAACGATTTTTTTATTTTTCTATGTTTAAAGTTTGAAAAACTTTCACTGATCTCCCTGAGGCAGCACTTAGCCTCAGGGAGATGTGCGCTCTTACGTGCGCATGCGCGAAAGAGCACACTCTCGCATTTAGGGAATCCTAAATGCTGCCCACGCAGGAAGCGCATAGCGCTTAATTGGCCTTAATTGGCCCACCCACATAAAATGGCGGCGGGGCCCGCTTCTCCGGTGGGGATCGGCTCCCCGCCCGCCAGAGATTGGGTCAGGCCCACCCACCCGACAGGCAAAAAATTCAGCCCCATATGACACAATTTAAGGAGCAGAGAAGTTCTTTCAGTGACTTCAACAAATGCCATTAAAAAGGTCATATGTCTTTTTGCTTTACCGAGCTGTATCATGCACAAATTTGTTGCCATTTTTACCTATGTTATAACAGTGATTACTTTATTGACTATGAAGGACTTGAGAACATTTTAGAGTGTGAATGGTATATAATGGGCAGAATCTTGTGGGGGTGACAGGAGTCCCACCTGCTAGATGGAGAGCAGGTGAGACCCCTGTGTTGCCCTAAGTGCCACTCAGGCACTTAACAGGTCAATGGCGGCCTTCCCCTGGGATCAAGAACCCCAGGGTGGATGTCCCACCTGCCGAGAACCACCAGCCAATTATAGGCCAGCAGCTCTTTTGTACTCAGCATTGGAGAGGCGGTAGCTGCTGCTGGTACTATACCCACCCGAGGCCTAGGTCAAGGAGGGACCCAGGCATATGTGAGCGATGGTGGGAACTGGTGTACTAGGAGGGTAGGAGGAGGGATAGGTAGCAGGGGCTTTTAGTGGCCCCTCCTTTTCTGATGCTGGGTCCCTTGATCCAGCACTAAGTACCTTTGAAAGGACCCCCATCCTCCCACCCCACAGGAACCTGGAAGTAAACATGCTGGGGTTTGCTTGTCCTGCTTCCTAGATTGCAAGCTCCCCCACACCTGCTGCTGGGTTAATACCAGTGGTGGCAGAACGAGACCCTTAAGTCACCATTAATTGCAGGGTGGGAAGACTTTTCACGGGCTTTTCCGCCCGATTAAATGCAACTCTGCCACCAAACTTGCCATGGGGGACGGTACAACATTCCACCCGAAGTCATCTTTCTTGGTTGGCCCTAAGGTCTTATATAACTCGAGCTGTGGCAATCTCACCTAAGTTCTTAGTGGGCGTGGATCTAAATTCTAAATCAGTTAAATATGTTCTATTCAACATCTCACCAAGCCATCTTTCAGTTTCTTCTACTTAAGTAGGTCAGTAGGAAACATGAGAGCAGAGAAACAAATTGTAAGGTAAGTATTCCCGTCTCTATTTACATTGACATTTATGCACTTTGAGAACAAGTATGAGTAAAAACAGAAAAATAGGGGAAATGCACAACATGCATGATGACTGTGGAAATAAAAATAAGATGGATTAACTGACCAAAGATGTCAACTTGAATATTTAACCAAACTTTTTTTCTGATGCCGACATACCCTGCTATTTTAACTTCAGATCTTCAGAAGCCGTAGTCGCAAATTTTTATCTTAGTTTAGTGCGATGTTGAGCTTTGCAAATAACAATATCACAAATTTGATCTATGGTCTGTGTATAAGTGGAATTTCAGAAATTCAGAATCGACGACTGTCCCCTTGGAGCTTCCTATATCAATTTTTTAGCCAATACTGATTTCGAGGCTTACACGTTAAAAATGGTAACCTTGGAATGGGGCCAGTGGATGCCAACATGAAAAGTGGAGAGAATTTTGATGGTGTTGGAGTATCAATCAGTATCAATCTTGTCTAAACATGACTAATTGATTTTTGATGGTTTGCCCAGACTGATAAGACAATTTTAACCTAACCCAATTGGGAAACTGACAGATAGAAATGTTAGTGTAACACCCTGAACAATTTTACTTTTCACGAAGTACTACTGTGTGGAGTGTAAAACCAGCATTCTAATTGATTCCATGGGTTTTCTGCCCAAAGAGTTTGGTTAAAATTGCTCCCCAAATGCTTAATAAGTGAAATTGTCCTAAAATTGCATTTCTATCGGGGTGCCTGAAAAAAAAAACTACTGGAACTCTGTCCCTTTCCTTTAAAAAAATGATGGACGAAAAATTAGATTTAACAGCAAACTTAAGTAGACCACCAGGAATTGCATAAGGTAGATAAGGCTGACTTGGACTTTAATTTCTCCTCTGTGTGAGAATTACCAGGCCTCTGATCAAAATCTCTCCCTTTATGTTGACACAGGGCTTGGTGCGTGAAAAGTCATCTTGAGTCCTAGGACCACGAACCAAAGTTTGCCACTTTTTTGAAAATCTCTCTGAAAATATAAACACATCCTTGTTTTAGTTACCAACTGAACATTAATTGTGATTCTTTTCTAAAGTTGCTCCTTACCTTGAATGATTCCTCCTCCTCTTTGTATACAGGATCTTGCTTGGTCAGCGGAGTGATAAACTCCACTGCAGTTAGAGGTTTTGTGTGCAGCTGCTTTATGCGTTGCTCCGTTAGAACATACTTTGCAGCTTGGCTAAAGTGTCCCTGGGTATAGCCATCAGTGGCCTTAGCTAGGGAACTCAGGTCCAATGAACTAGTCAGGATCCCACCATTTTGTTGAATTATGCTCCGCCATAACACTGTCACAAGAAACAAGAGAGTTCTAATTAGCTTACCCTTGTCATAAATATTGTAAGGTATTAGCGATAGGTTGGAATTTTCTGCTGGTGTTATTTGTAGAGAATGCTTAACATGATTGCATGACATTCCATTGTCTGCTACCTTATAAAATACTTGTATAAGTTATACAGGAGATAGATAAGTTATATAGGAGATGAAAGAAGTTTGTAAAAAGAGTGGCCACCTGCTGATATTGCCACCAGCAATTTCTGGGTTGTAGCAACATACTCTAAAAGTCATTGGCACTGAATATATTTTACTTTTGTTTACACCAGGCAGTTTCCTCTGCATCTAATCTAGCATAATCATATTATGTGGTTTAAAAGATTGTGGAATTTTGGGCAAAGAATCATAGAGGCCTTTCAACCTGTCCTGTCCATGCCAGTTCTCTGCAAAATGGAACTCTGCTAGTCCCACTACCCTTTCCCAGTAACCCAGCAATTCTTTTATCTTCAGGTGCTTATCCAATTCCCTTTTGAAAACTACAATTGAATCTGCCTCAGATCCTTTGAGGCAGTGCATTCCGGATTCTAACCATTCACTGCATAAAAAAGCTTTTCATTGTCTTACCATTGCTTCTTTTGCCTTAAATTTCTTTTAAGGTAAAATTCTTTTACCTTAAATCAGTATCTTCTGGTTGTCAAACCTGCCACCAACTGGAACAGTTTCTCCCTATCCAGTCTGATTAGAACCCTCATGATTTAGAACACCTCCTCTCAACGTTCTCTTCTCTAAGAACAATGCAGCTTCTTCAGTCTGCCCTCATAGCTTAAGTCTCATCTCTGGAACCCTTCTTGTAAACACTCCTTCACACCCTTCCCAAAGTGTGGTGCTCAGAATTGGACACTATACTTCAGTTGAGGCCAAGCCAGTGTTTTATAAAGTATCATCATAACTTAATTGCTTTTGCACTCTATGCCTCCATTTATAAAGCCAGGATTCTATTTGCCAACCTACCCTGACATATTTAATGATTTGTGCATGTAAACCTCCAGGTGTCTTTCTGTTCCTACACCCTCTTTAGAATTGTACTCTTTAGATTACATTTCCCTACCTCGTTTTGCCACTAAAATGTATCACTCCACATTTCTCTCCATTAAATTACTTCTCCTACATGTCCACCCATTCTACCAGTCTGTCTATGCCCTATTGAAGGCCATCACTATCTTCCTCATAGATCACTACGCTTACAAGTTTTGAGTCATCTGCAAATTTTGTAATTATGTTCTGTACGTCCAAGTCTAGGTCATTAATACATACTAAGAAAAGTAGTGGTGCTAGTATCAAACCCAGGAGAACCCCATTGTATACCTTTCTCCAGTGGCAAACAACTAAAGCCTTTACTATTGCAAAAGCAAAATACTGTGAATGATGGAAATCTGAAATCTGATGGAAGGTCACGAGCTGAAACGTTAACTCTGCTTCTCTCTCCCCAGATGTTGCCAGGCTTCCTGAGTATTTACAGCATTTTCCATTGTTATTTGTTCACATTTACTCTCTGCTTTGCGTCACTGGGTTAATTTTATCTCCATTCTATTACTGTTCCTTTTGGCTTCAACTTTACTGACAGATCTATTATGTGTCACTTTATTAAACACCTTTTGGAAAGTCCATGTACATCACATCAAATGCATTATCCTCATCAACTCTCTCTGTTACCGCATCAAAACTCAATCAAGTTTGTTAAATACAACTTGCTTTTAACAAATGCATGCAGGCTTTCCTTAATTAATCCACACTTGTCCCAAGTGAGTGTTAATGTTGTCCCAGATTATCATTTCTAAAATCTTTCCCACCATTGTGGTTAAACTGACTGATCTGTAGTTGCTGGGCTTACCTTTAAACTCTTTCTTGAACAAAGGTGTAACATTTTCAATTCTCCAGTCCTCTGGCACAACACCCACGAAGAGGATTAGAATATGGCCAGTGCCTCTGCAATTTTCATCCTTACTTCCCTTAGTATCCTCGGATGCATCCCATCCAGTCCCACTGGTCTTTATCAACTTTAGGAACAGCTGACTGCCTTTCTAAATTTGGGCCCAGATTTTTGCCACGACGGAGAGCAAAAATGGCAGACGAGCCCAGAAATCCTATGTCTTGGGATTCATGCATGCACCATTTATGGAGGCAGCTGGCCATTTAAATCATCAGGTGCCTCCACTGAAATGGGATTTTGGTACGCCAAGAGTGTGAAACCTGATGTGTGCAAGCTAGACCAGGTAAGAGCTGATCTGAACTTGGTGGATTCATTTGGATAGCCAGGGTATGCCTTGGAGAGGTAAGGTACCCTTTGGGAGTGGTAAGATACCCTTTGGGATTGTTAAAAGTAAAATTATTGTATGTAAAAAGTGCATAAACTCCTTGGAACTGTCAAAGCTGTGAAAGAAGTACCAAAGCTGTCAAAGAACTGTCAAGGGCATCAAAGAACTGTCAAGCTGTCAAAGATCAGCCAAAACTCATTGAAACTGTCAAAGGTGTCAATGTATTTAACTTTGCTGAGTTTTAACTTTAAAAAGTCTGAGGTTAAAACAAATCAGCTCTTGATATTTCATTCTGTCTGTTAGCTTAAGTCTGAGGGTTATTATTAGAGGATTTGTGCTGCAATGACTGATTTTACAAACTAATATTATCACAATGGGGTGCCTGTTAAATGAACAGTTTGATTGACAGCTCCAAGTGGCTATAGAAAAGAATTTTGTTGTTTTCAAAGAAGTTGAAGGGATTTCTATTAAATGTTCTTTTATCAGTGACAGTGTTTTGCTGTTTAAAATAGTGATGTCATAAATAGACACAGATTTGTTCTAGATCAGCATGGCCCCTAAAATTGGCAGATGGTGATTACTAGATGAGTTGGCATGGAGGGGATAAGGGCAAAGGGGGTGGAGGGAGCATGAGTTAGCTTGAGTTGGCATTAAGTTGGCATTAGGGCTATGGGGATGTGGGGGGGCTGTTAGGAACTAGAAATAGTTAAAGTAAGTTATATTTGTATTTGTGGACGTTAAGAATGAGTTTTAGCTATAAGTTTAAGTTTAATTTGTTTTTCTGTATTGGTGTTAAGAAAGTGAGTCGAGCTTTAGTTTCACTTTAAAAGTTGCCCACAAGTCTGTGGGTTTGTTTGTATACCTGCATTCTAATGAGGTTTTATGACTCTTGAAGTAGAAAAACTGGGGTGTTGACTAGCAATAGAGAGCCCACAGACACAGGGAGAAGCAGAGCAGCAGTTTTTTTTAGTTCAAATGAAACTGGGAGCCAGGAGAAGCTGGATACGGCAGACAGAACTGCAGAGAGCAGATTTACCAAGATAATCAAAAGGTCAAGGAGTGGGACTGAACGGAGGGGTCCCAAGAAGACCTTCTAGTCAAAGGAAAAGAACAGGAATCTGCTAAAGATCCTGTTAAATGAAGCTAAGTGCGAGGAGCAGAGGAAGGCTCCAAGTTTAGAGAGAGAAAGCAGATTTAATGCAAAATAGGTTTGTGAGAATCCAGGAGATCTGAGGAGACAGCCAAAGATTGTTGACTCCTTACAATGGGCATGTGAAGTAGTGGTGGTCCGTTGGCATGGCTGAGCATATGAGAGTGCGTGGAAGCCAAAGCTTGAATGCACATGGCGATCCAGGGGAGAGGAACATTGGAAGGAGAGTTTGAAACCCTGGAGGTGGACTCTTGTGGAAGGCATCCAAGAGAAAGCATTGTTTGGGAAAAGATTCCAAAATGGGTTCTTCGAGATTGGAAACCCTCGTGTGAAAGACAGAGTTAAGTGAGACCGATTAGCTCACGGTGTGACAAGTATCTGGGGGGAGTTAATGAGAGATCCATACCATCTATTCAGGCATCTGTCACTTGGTTTCAGAGTGTGGTGTGTCTGACCAGAGGTCACTTATTGGTTTACATGGACTGTGTACTTACTGTGAACATTAGAGTATAATATAGCTTTTGTAACTTGCGTTATCCTTACAAACCTCTATTTATCTCAAAAGGTATAGTTGTGGGTGAAGAAGTATTATAACATAGTTCATCTTTTCATGTTTAATAAATATTTTATTCTTTTGTTAAAAGTTCATCAACTGACTCCTGTGACCCTGTTCAGTAGTCACACTCCACGTTTCTAAACAAAAATTAAAATTTAGGATCCATCCTGGGACCTGGCTTGTCCAGTAGTAACATCAACTGGATCATAACAGGGGCATAGGGGCTATGAGGGGCCAAGGGGATTGGGTAGAGGGGCATGGATTGGCATAGGCTCGCATGGATGGGGCATGGGGAGAGTGTTTGCATTGAGTCGGCTTTTTTAAAAAATAATTTATAAAATTTAATTCAATAAAGTGCCAGATCACAAAGTGTGCACACAGCAGCCTCCGTATTCGCTTGACTTCTAGCTTGCACCCCAGAGCAAAAATTGAAACTGCGGGCAGCCATTTTTAAAGGTCAGGTTCGCAGAGCTGGGAATTCTCCCATTTCTGCACGCCTGACCCGGGAGCAAAAATTTGGGCCTTCCTCTTTATCAATTGTTAGTTCATGTAGTATCCCAACTACTTCCTCTTTTATTATGACTTTATCTTCCTTGGTAAAGACATATGCAAAGTGCTCATTTAGTTACTCAGCCATGCATTCTGCCTCCATGCATATGTCCCCTTTTAGGTCCCTAATTGGCCCACCCTTCCTATGACCACCGTTTTATTATTTATCTGTTTATAGAAGATTTTTGGATTCTGTTTTATGTTAACTGCCAGCCTCTTCTCAGTCTCTTTTTGCCTCTCTTTCTTTCTTTTTCACTTTCTCTCTAAATATTCTATATTTAACATGGTTCTCATTTGTATTATCAACCTGATTTTTGTCATACGACCCCATTTCTGCTTCACATTACATTCTATCTCTTTCATCATCCAGGAAGCTCTGGTTTTGGTTGCGCTATCATTCCCCAACATGGTAATCTACCTCAACTGCAGCTAAATCATCTCCTCTTTCAAAGGCATTTACCAATTAGCCTACCAATCTTTGCTTCCAATTTAACCAGGACAGATCCATGCTCATCCGACTGTAATTGGCCCTCCTCTTTTAAGTATTTTTACTCTGGATTCCCCCTTGTTCTTTTCCATAAATAACCTAAACCTTATTATGCTATGAATACTGGTCCCTAAATGTTCCCCTACTGATACTTGGCTCATCTCATTCCCCAGAGTAAGATCGAGCAATGCATCTTTCTTACTCGAATGCTATCGACCTCTTTCAGTCCTTCATGTACTTTGTTTCTCCTTTCTAATACTACATCTTGGTTCCCCTCTTAGTCCACACATAGCTACAACATGCTCAAGGGCAGAATTTTCTGTGCCCGCTGGAGTCAGGCGTGGTCAGCGGTGCAAGCTGACATGGTGCGAAGGCCGGAAATAGGTTTCACGATGTTGTGAAACCAGTTTGTGATTGTCTGCTCAGCCTGTCGATGGTGGGCTGTGTTTCCTGCCATCGGACATCAGGAACCTCAATGTAATACATCTGCATACCATTATAAGGCTAGCTCACTTGTATCATCCCCAATGCTGGTGCTTGGCTTTGAAGGGACCATGGAGGTGAGTGCACAGTAACATGTTGAACTGTTGAGCTTCAAGGTTGAAACGCTTTGGGGGGAGGGGGGAAAGGGATGCTCTGCGGTTGAGGCGACTTGGGGGTGGGGACAAGGGCTGCCCTGTGGTTGAAGGTAGTGCGCAAGCACATGCAGGGTGGGTGGGAGGGAAGCGGCCATGCATTAGGGAAACCTTGTATAAAGTGACCATTCCTCTACAGCTGAGACAGTTCAGATGCAGTCACATTGACATGGGTGAAGTCGGGCCTATAGCTTATCTATCCAATCGAGCAACGCAGAGGCATGAAAGTACCACAAAGTGCTCCAGAGCTTTTCATCCCTCGAGCACAGACAGCAAACAAATGACCGTTTAGTGGACTGCAGAACAGTTGAACATCTGGGCACATTGTACAATCTCCTTGCTAAAGCTGGCCATGGAGCAGTCATTGGTGGAGGCGCTCACAGCCCTTTGCAATGTCATAATCCCGGTATGGATCAGTCTCCACGATGGTTCAAACTAACAGTACAGCCTTGCAATGTGGATTATGAGAATGCCTGTGCCTGAGCAGAGAGCACAGCATGCAGTCCAATGGGCAAAGCTGCCGCCAATCGGTCAGATGGAGTTTCGGGCAGCCATGCAACGCATTAAACTCTGGCCATCCAACTGGTGGCCAGCACTCTCCAGGGTGCGTTAAGGGGCCTTCAGACTTAACCAAGAGAGGTTCTTAGTACATGCAAGCTAACCCACATGCCTCTGTCTTTGACCCTGCAGGAGCACCCTTTGGAAGAAGGCTGGGGCACCCGCACATGCCACTGAAGGGCCATTGCGAGCCGTCGTTGGTTGGTGCTTAGTTAGACCCAGGGTCTATAAATGCTGCCTTTTATCCCTGCAGATGACTGAGAGTCAGTGTCACCGAATACTGCGCATGTCTAGTGAACTGGTTGGTGACATCTGTTAGCTACTGCAGGATTTGATGCCATGGGGACATGGAGGGCATCCACTGCCAGTGACTGTGAAAGTGGCCACGGCACTCAACTTTTAAGCCAGTGGCTCCTTTCAGGGCTCCACAGGTGGCCTCTGTGGGATATCACAAGCCTCCACCCATAAATGCATCAAACGGTCACAGATACCATTTTTGTGAGGGCACACAACATTTCGCCTGGGACCAAGAGAGTCAGGATGTAAAAGCGATTGCATTTTCCCAGATCTCAGATTTCCCACAGGTGCAGGGTGCGATCAACTGCACTCATGCGGTGCTCAGATCTCTGCCGCAACAAGGGTTCAATTATGTCAACCACAAGGCCTTCCACTCGCTGAACGTGCAGCTGGTGTGCAACCACCACAAACACATCCTGTAGGACTGCGCACAGTTTCCAGGGAGTGTCCAGGACTCCTATATTCTCAGTCGGTCACAGATTCCTGATGTCTTCCAGGGTCCACAGAGGCTGCAGGGTTGGCTCCTAGGGGACAAGGGCTACCTATAGAGGATAGGGTTGATGACACCTGAGTGCAGTGGCCTCAGACTGCAGCAGAGCGAAGGTATAACGAGGCTCATGCTGCTGAAAATAAGGTTCCGGTGCCTGGACCAGTCTGGTGGAGCCCTGCAATATAGTCAACCAAGGGTGTTGCACTTCGTCGCTGCCTGTTGCGCCCTTTACAACCTGGCACTGCAACGGGGAGAGGAACTGGCTGAGTAGGAGATGCAGGAGCTGGTGGTCTCTTCCGATGAGGAAGATGTCGACGGTGATGAGGGTGAGGAGGTCCATGAAGGCGGCGATGAGGCCCTCACCATGGCCGGGTGAGGCAGGTGCTCGGGAGGCCCTCACAGCCACTAGGTTTGTGGAGGATGACGATGACATGCAGTGAGGAGACACCTTGGATTCTCACATTGTAGCTATGAATGTTTGATTCCAATCTGGCTAATGGTAGCACACATACCATAATGCAGTGGAACCCCTAATGATCTCTTGATTGCAGGAGGATGAATACGACATGCAGTAAGGACACTCCATAGATTTCCATAGCCTCTGTGAATGTCTGACTCCTGTCTGGCCGAAGGCAGCTCGCTTGCGCTCTGTGATCAGGGTCATATCATGGAGACACAGCCATGAAACCTTAAAAGCACCTGCTGCTTTGTCTGCCTTCAGCACCTGACCCCTTCAGGAGCACAGCATCACTGATGCTGAAAAGATGGGGACCAGCCCCGCCTTAAAGGTGCTGAGAGCACACAGAGAAAATAACAGAACTCTGTGACGCCCGCCAACGACATGCTGGCAGCCATGATGAGCACCATCGAGGTGCAGGTATCATTAATGCATCCAGAGAGTGTGAGGCAGCACCATCACTTTAGTCTGAAGGCCGGACAAAGCACAGGGAAGAGGCCAAGGACTGAGATACCTGCCTTTATCTTGTGCGGAAAGGTTTCACATCTGCGTGACATGAACACTGCTCATCAGAACAAGGAGCCATAGGCAGGGAGGCATTCTTGGGAGTTTATTTACAATAGTGAACATTATGTACAAGTGATTAACATCTATGCCTAGGCTGTGCAATTGCATCTTCTCAACTTTCCTAACTCTGCCGTTACAACTTTGTGCTCCTCAGGCATCCACAGCAGAGGTGGAGGCAGCCTGCCAGGCATCCTCAGGAGGGCCCCGTCTGCCTTTGGAGTCCTGCTGTGTGGCAGTGGCACCTGGACTCGGCCTGTGGAGCTGGAGCTGCCGATGTCAAAGGAAAAGGGGATTAGGATGAGCCGGACACTCCCGGAGTCACCTGGATGGATGGTTCCAGGGGGTGCACCTGCTGATCCTCCTCCCTATGTGGCCCGATGGCACCTGGCTGACTCCTTGAGGAGAAGGGGTTGCTGGAGTGAGATTGGGCTGCCCCGCACCCCTCTCATGTACACACTGTTGGAGGCTAACTATGGCATCGGCGATGGATTTCTGCCCATGTAGCAGTGCAGGATCGGTGTCCAAGGTCCCCATGGTGGCCGCCACCCTACCACTGGTGACCTTGGTGCATTGGCATGCAAGCGCTATCACCTCAGCTTGAAAGCGGACAGAGTCCTCCATCGTGCCTTGCAATCTGAGGAGTGCACTGGACATCTCTGATGTTCCCAAGCTTGTCTTTGCATCTCCAGCAACTGTGACATGACTGAGTCCAGAGGCTCATCATCTGACTCAGACTGAACAAATTTCTTGTCTCCAGCAGTTCTCTGAGTGCTGGGGACTTAGGAAGACCCTGCCATCATCTGCTGTGGATCAGAAAGTCCAATATTGTCCAGATTGTGATCCTGAGGCTACTCTAAAGCTAGATCCCACTGAGGTATCTGTCTCTGCACTGGTGGAGGTTGTGGGTAAGCGCTGTGATGTTTCTTCAATGAGAGTGCCTTCAGATTCTTCTTCAGAGGTTTCTTCTAGGCTTGGAGGCCCTGTGTTGTGGACTCCGTCAGCTGTTTGGAAGATGTGCCTGCGAAAGCAAGGACAGGTAATTAGTGCATGGCAGTGCTGTGAAACAGGCACATCACTTGCAGCATGGTTATCTGATGGATGTTGAACTGCTGGATCCTCACTTGGTAGAGCACCACCAACCTCACCATCAACAAAGGAACGGTCCAGATCCTCGCCGGCCAGCTGGATGGCTCTGTTTTCAAAGTCCATGAGGGCCTTGATTTCAGGCATTCCTCCACCAGTCTGTGACCTCTCCCTTTTGTTGTGTGTCAGCTTTGTCCTGTATGAAAACAAATGGAGAGAGTGCAAGCAGGATACCTGCCAGGCCAGATGATATGTATGCCTGGCATGTGTGGGTGGTGAGTGGTCCAATGGATGGGATGAGAAGAATGAAGGTGTGCATGGGAAAGTGAATGGTGATGTCTTTTGCACTGACAATGAGTGAGATCCCTGTGGATGTGTGATGAGTTTGTGAGTTGAGAGTGATGAGAAGAGTGGCTTACACTGGAGGAACAAAGGAGATCATTCATCCTCTTGCATCACTGGGTGGCTGTCCAATGTTGATGCTGACCACTGCCTCCCTTGCTGGACTGGTGATGTTGCTGCCCATCCTGCGGTATAGAGCTGGGGTAGAGGACATTAAGGCAGGCCCCCATGGCATACAAAAGGCACTTGAGGGACACATTATTGAACCTGAGGGCTGCAGCCCTTTTGCCTTTCTGGGCCATGCCTTCCAGTCCTGGGCTAGAAGCGCTGAGAGGTGTGCATGCGGCTGCACTTTAAATATGGCACCCGGTGTGATGAAGCAGCGAGGTGATGGCGTGGACGGCAATTGAGAGCCCGCCCGCCATGCAAATATTGAGTTTCCCACAAACGCATAATTAATACGGAGGGTTTGGATGATATGATGTGAGAAGCCGCCATTGCGGCCAACAGGTAAAACATCGGTTTAGCCGCCCACTACTGTATTTAGTGCAAATCTGGGATGATTCCGCCCCAAATCACCTGTTATGAGACCCATTCATTGTCTGTGATCCTGTGTGTCCCTGTGGACATTGTAACATTTAAAGGTGCAGCATGTTCCAATGCTGGTACTGAGGTTTCTGCTTAGTGAGAAGAGTGGGACCTGCTGTGAGTGTGTTGATAGGTTCCACAGCTCAGTTCAAGGATCAGTGACGAGCAGTTTAGGAGTCAGAGAAGAGTTTCCAAGCAGCAAGTGTGCTGTTT
The DNA here is from genome assembly GCF_964194155.1 of Cetorhinus maximus. Classification (NCBI taxonomy): domain Eukaryota; kingdom Metazoa; phylum Chordata; class Chondrichthyes; order Lamniformes; family Cetorhinidae; genus Cetorhinus; species Cetorhinus maximus. Next base: position 26,057,857 of record NC_135889.1, read on the forward strand.
GCTGGCTGTGCAACTGGGACTCAGGAGAAGGCACTGGAGGTGATGGCTCGCCTGATGTCATCGTGCACTATTTTACTCTCATTTGTGCGCGCCCGCCCGATGAGGGAAAAATTCTGCCCAGTGTGTGTAAACGAGAAAATGAAGGCAAAAGGTCTGATCTCTCCAATAGGAAATCTTGCAAAAAAGTTGAAGAGGAACTGAGTTTAAGGAACCCATGAAGTTAAAGCAATAGTGAGTTCAGGGCCAGAATTTTCCAGCTCCCCTGCAGCAGGGCTGGTGAGCCATTGAAATCTCCATTCACATTGCCGGGACCAGGAGATCCTGCCACCGTGAGGGATTGGAAAATTCCGGCCTAGATTTCAGTTTTGGGTGTCTCAGGGAGAGATCCCAACTGAAGAAAGGATCCATTGAATGCTCAGACATCTGCCGGAAGAAAACTGAAACTGAGTTAGCCCAAGCAAGAAATGTTGGTGTTGTGACAGTGGTAGATCTTCACTGGGGCTTTCATGTCTGTAAGGGTTGCTGGGATAAAAGGAATAGTGTGGGTTTGAATAATTTTCTGGTATCTGTATTGAAATCTTTCCAAACTTTTTGTCTAGCGTAATATAGTTCATTTTTCTTGTTTAATAAATATTTCTTTCTATTGTTAAAAATTTATGAACAGACCCCTTTTAATCTGTGCGCTAATTGCCCTCCACTGTTTTAAAAAAATAAACATTATGATCTATCAAGCCAGGTTCCACTCTGGGACCTGACTTGCCCAGCATTAACATCAGCTGGGATCATAATATCTTGATATTTTACATTTTCCAACAAACCCTCAGTCCCAATGAATTTCTGGACACAGAACTGGCCATGCCCCTTAGATGTGAATGTCCCCCAATTATATTTGCTTGGGTGGGTTGGATGGAGTCTCTTAACGTTGTGACCAGTTTGCCAGTCCAGCAGGAAACCAAGTCATTTTTCAGGTCACTTATCTTGCAAATCTTTGAGTGTATCTGCATCCACAGAGGAAACTCCAGATTTTGATATTTAAAGATTCATCTAGTGGGGTGACGAATGATTCCCCAAGTTGTGAAGTATGCCCAATTTAAAAACAAATTCTGCACACAGCAGATGCTGCTGTGATATTGCATTACAACATTGCAACATTCTGATATAAGAGGAAACTGAAATTTTAAGGGTAGAGGAGGATGGTAATTGTGAAAATTAACTCAGCAAACAATCATGGGGTTGTGCAAATGTGGAGTACACTCAGCATACACACATTTTAATTTTTCAAAGCATGAACCTATTCAGTTTAAAAACTGGAATGAGGATGTGAACGTTTCTTAAATGTAACTCGAGATGCAAAAAAAGCATGGAATGGCAGAATTCAAGATCTATCATCAACTCCACTCCCCTCAAAGACTTTTTCAAATGGTGAACTTCTGATTTTGATTTGGGAGCCCAATTAGGGTGGTGCTGAGTAAAAGAGAAAAAAACAGAGAATCTGAAGACTCCATTCCACTTGCAGCACTAGCCCCATCTTAAGCACCCTCTCTCTTCCCTTTTTTCCCCTCATTCAATAGCACTGACATAGAAATTAGTATTAATGAGTGTTAATATGCTCCATCAGAGGAGTTACTGGTTGCAAAATCTGGCTTCTTAGCACCTGCTTTTTCAGCACCATGAGTGTCATATTATTTTGAAATGTTGTTCACAGCATGCCGCACATTCTAGTGCAAACTATGCTACATGCCATGTTAGTGAGTTTGTTTGTGATGTCAGATGTTGATTTATTGCCAGCACTGCCAAAGTGGTGCTCAACCCACTCTTAACCTTGCACAACTGAACATTTGTTCAGTAGCAGGGAGGAATCCCGCCTCCCTCACCGGCCCTATTTAAAGTGATCAACAACTACTTTCATGTTAGTTGTTGAATGATTTCTACTGACTGTTACTGCAATTGTAGAAATGTTTGGTGGTTTCTAAGGCTGTTTGAAGTTGCTAAAGTGTATATGGAAGTGATATGGCACATGATAAAGGATTAGCCTGACTCCAAAAATTCTGCACAATCCATTTGCTACCAGACATGGGTGTAAGGTTTTGCATCCTCCTTGCATGGCAGCATGACAGAGAATGAACAGAGGATTAACAAAGCTGGACAAGTTCCAGGAAGAGGGAGGAGGAGGGGGAGAAGAGCTTACACCAGGATGCTATATCAACCCAGTGTATTCAGGGAGAAATTCTACCTGAACTTCAGCAAGGAACACTATATCTGATGTCTCTGCTTCACTAAGGATGTCCTTAGTGAAATCTGTCACCTGCTGCAGCCACAACTGCAGCCTCAGAGTAGGGCGTAGATGACACGGATAATGAATGTGAGGGTGACCATGGTCATGAACTTTTATGTGCCTGGCACCTTCCATGTAGCACTACGCAGTTTGCCATCCAGTGTTGCCTAAGGGAGGACATTGCAACTGCAAAGATCGGAATACATTTCATTTCCTCCTGTCAGAGAGAAGCAGGTGAAGTGAACATGTGGATGTATGAGAATTGCAGACTTTCCCATCATTCAGGGAGTCATTGTTTGTACACAGGTTGATTCATGGGTGCTGCATGTAAACTCTGCCTTATACTGTGACTGAAAGAGATTCCAGTCCCTCAACGTTCAGTGCCCATGTGAAGCATATCCTGGAGGTAAATGCCCAATATCCTGACAGCTCTCACACTGCAGTAGTCCATTGTACCATCTGCATTTCTGTTCCCACGACAAACCAGAGGGTGGTTATTTTGGTGACAAGGGCTATCCTTTGACAACAGTCGCTCATGACTCCAGTACACAATGCATGCAAATGTGGGCAGCATGCATATAATTAAAGCCACATTGTCACATGATATTTCATACAATCTGATGCATTGCGGTGCATAAACAACACTTGCTGCCTGGACGACTCAGGAAGAGCCCTGCAGTACTTTTGGAGCACGTGTCAAGATTTGTGGTGGTCTGCTGATTTCTACAAAAACCCTCTCACCATGAGGACACAGCCTTTGTCACCAGTTACATGGTAACCAGTTCAGGGGCAGGAGGAAGGGAAGGAGTCCAGCAACTCAGCACTTTTCTGGCCCAGGCACCCATGATCAACTCATCCAACTGCAATATCAGTAAATGCAATTGCAATCCTCTATCCACCAGTAGTTCTACACATTACTTTTCTCTATTACTGACCATCAGAATTTTCACTTGGTCACAATGCAAAAATAAAAGGAACCTACAAAATAAACATTCCAATTGAAATTTATAAATCACCCACGTGGTATCAAATGTAAATGTCAACTGATCACCCGTGTGAATTATCTTAGTGCCTATCTTCCTTGTGCCCTTACCTGTCCTAGTGCTTCTACGAAGTGCTACTTCAGTGGCTTGCAGGATGGCTGATGGAAGGATGCTGACTTTCAGTGCGAGAGACTGTAGACAGTCATGACCTTGGACTGGACCACCTTGGTGGCAGCAATTTGAACTGTCTGGCTGATAGCTAATAGCATTGGATTTGACAGAGTGCTAACAGCAGAACTGTGCTATGCAGACCCATTGCCACTCCCCCGGGGCAATTCTAATAATCTGTAGGAGGATAGATTGCTGGACTGTTTTGACACCCCTCAGGCCCCTTTGAACACTGATATTTGCAGCCAGGGTGGCAGCAGCCTGAACTTGAATGGCAGGAATCTCAGCTTGCATTAGAGCAGTCTCAGCTTTCAGGGCAGCAAATTGACCTTGGATGGCTTACAGCCTGAGCAACATCTGGATATTTGGTGGCTTTCGCTTGTGCTCCAATGTTAGCTGAGACATCAGCCATCAGACCATGATACAGGTCATGGTTGGGTCTGCAAATATTTGGACTTGGTCACCACTTCCAAGCTGGAAAGAATGTGCATCAAGCTCTTAAAGCCCTGTACAAAATCTCCATGCTCCTTAACATTTACTACAAGTTTTTTGGTAGATTTGTCAATGTACCAAGCATTTCATTGCACATACCCATCAGCCTTCTTCGAAAGGTTGCCTCATTGAAGTTAATGTTCTGCAGCAGAACTCTTGTGCGACATTGCCCTCCAACGAGTTGGGATCTGCACTACCCTTGTGGCTGCAGGCCACTTGCACCCAATGAATCACCAAGTGCAGATTGTTCCCTTAATCTATCCTCAAAAGTCCACATTTGTAAGTATCTGAGCTGATGATTGCGAGTGCGAGACAGAAAGACAGTGTTTCTTCATTATTTTCTTTGTGCTTTTATACCTCATGCTCCTATGATTGCCAGATCAGGTTTCAGTTTTTCATAATTGAAAAATGAAAGGCACTTGAATAGGGTTGTGGTGAGGGCAGTGGGTAACCACAGAATTATAGGAAGTTACAGCACTGAAGGAGGCCATTTGGCCCATTGTGTCTACACTGGCTGACAAGTAGCCAGCCAGGTTAATCCCACTTCCAGCTGTTGGTCTCTAGCCTTGTAGGTTATGGAAATTCAAGGCCATTTTACGAGGCAGTTTAATGAATGTCTTTTGGAAATCCAAATACACGACATCTACTAAGTGACCTTTATCCACCCTGCTTGTTACACAGTCAAAGAACTCCAATAAATTTATCAAACATAACTTCCCTTTCATAAAACCATGTTGACTTTGCTTGATTGTATTAACGATTTTATAAATGTCCTGTTATCACTTCCTTAATAATGGAATTCAACATTTTCCTAATGACAGATGTTAGGCTAACTGGCCCATTTCCCGCTTTCTGCCTCACTCCTTTCTTGAATAGAGGTGCTACATTTGTGGTTTTCCAGGCTGCTGGGACCTTTCCAGAATATTTTGGAAGATTACAACAAATGCATCCACTTTCTGTGCAGCCATTTCTTTTAAGGTCCAAGGGTGCATGTCATCAGGTCCATTGTAAACCCTTTCTCCCAATTTGATATCATCCTTAACTTCCTTAGTTAATCACAGATGGTGTAACCTTCTCATAGAGTCTTTCGTTCTCATCTTTGTTGAGAGTTATCAAACACCTCCTTAAATGTCTGACACTACCATCTTGCTTTTTAACCTATTTTCCCAGTCCACTGTAGCCAATTCTGCCTTCATTCCATTCTAATTCCCTTTATTTAAGTTTGTTACTAGTTTCACCCCAGGTTCCTCACCCTCAAACTGACTGTGAAATTCTACCATGTTATGATCATTCTTGTCTAGAAGCTCTTTACTATGAGGTCATTACTTGATCTTGTATCATTACACATTACCAAGTCTAAAACAGCCTGTTGACTAGTTAGTTCCAGATCATATTGTTCTAAAAGTACAGTCTATGAGCTCATCCTCAAGGTTATCTTTACCAATTTGATTTATCAAATCTGTGTGAAGATTAAAATCGCCCACAATTATTGCAGTTCTTTTCATACAAGGCCCATTATTTCTTGGTCTATGCTTTGTCCTACAGTGTTAGGGGCTGAGAAACTACTCCCATCATTGACTTCTTTCCCTTGCTATTTATTGTTATTTCTTATTAATAACAAATAAATATTTGTTATTTACACTCAAACTGAAGATCTTCCAGGTCTCTGGCACTATGGCTGTAGCCAGAGAGGAATGGAGAATGATGGTCACAGCCTCTGCTATTTCTTCTTTTGTTTTCCTTAACAGCCTATGAGGAAGTTCACCCAGGCCTGGGAATTTATCCACTTTCAAAGATGTGTACTGTCCAAGAGACAGGAAGAGATATATATATATATATATATATAGCTACGTCAGCCTGGCTACTTATAAAATTATTCTTTTTGTCTTTCAAAATGGACAATCTCTGGGCTGATAAAAATGACTGCAGCTGATCGTGTGCTGGTTTCTGTAAGACTCTAAGTGGTTCCAATGGGCAAAGGCTACCTCATCATCCTGGAATGTGACTTGTATTGTATAAACATTCCAGCCAAGCCAACACAAAGGATTAATAGACAATATGTCTGCATCAGCCAGCCATGACAAAGATAGAACAAAAACAAAAATACCTGGAAAAACTCAGCAGGTCTGACAGCATCTGCAGAGAGGGATACAGTTGACGCTTTGAGTCTGAAACGTCAACTGTATCCCTCTCTGCAGATGCTGTCAGACCTGCTGAGTTTTTCCAGGTATTTTTGTTTTTGTTCTAGATTTCCAGCATCCGCAGTATTTTGCTTTTATGACAAAGGTAGAGCTATTTGTGACTCCTAATCTCCAGTGCTATGCTAATGGCCCCAAAACACGAGTTTCAACCAGACACTTCGTTAGCCAAATAGCTCGACCCGAAACCACCCTGTCACATGACTGAAATTTGAGCTGTTTGAATTCCTTTAATTATACAGCTCTTGAATTTATCTTCAATTGTGTTTTAACCTCAGAAGAGAAAACCGGACTCCAGGCTAACAGCCTGCCTTTGACCTCCATCTCTCCTCAGAGTCTGATCTCCAGAAAGAATCCTGCATTTCACCTTCAGGGTGAACGAATACTGAGGATACAAGAGCACTTTGCTGCATCTTCAACTGACTCAACCTGCAACCACGTTCTTAGGGCCAAGACCAGGAATTCTGCCAGACAAAATCACCTAAAAGGACCTTCCTTGGATACTGATTCTGGACTCTGGACTCACATGAAACCATAACTCTTATTTTTATCGTGGTTTTGTCCTGTACCCCTTTTTTCCCTTATCCCTTTTATTGTATGAGTGTAAAAAGGGGTGGACATTGTGAAACCCCTTTCCCATGTTTTGTGTGTATGTAAATAAACCAACCCCCTTATTTTGCTTTATCGAGTTTTCTGTGAGGTTACAAATAGAGGATTGGATAACTCCAAAAGTGAATGCTTGGGGAAAATACACCATCACATATAAAGGGAGAAATCAAATATCAAAGAAACTTTTCTATTTATAGATGGGTAGTGAGTGGAGAAATCAGGCTGTTCAAATTAATCCCCCGCTGATCCGTAACAGATGTTAAACCCCTTAATGATTGCTCTCTCACCACTGTTAATTTCATCTAATATTTCACACTTCTCCCTCATTGCAATGTGAATTGCTCCGTCTTTTGTAAAAAATGGCACAAAGTATTAATTAAGAACCATACAATGGTCTCCACCTCTAAACACAGGTTACCATTACGTATTTATAAAACATTTTTGGGTTTTCCTTGATTTTGCTTGCCAATATTTTTTCTCTTTGCTTTCCTAAATTCCTTTTTGATTTCACCCTCACATTTTTTACACTTCTCTACGTTTTCTGCAGCATCGAACTCTGGGTAGCTTTCATAAGCATTCCTTTTTGGTTTATCCACTCCTTTAAGCCCTTGGCACCTTAGGAGTTCTGGACTTGTTAGTCCCACCTTTTTTCTTAAAGGAATATACTTGCTCTGAACCTTCATTACCTCCTCCTTAAATGTCTTCCATTGATCTGGCACTGATTTACCTTCAAGTTGCTGCTCCTGTGGTATAAGGGTTAACATGGAGGGTTAACGTGGGACTGAGCACAGTACCATCCACAGCGATGTAAGAGAGCACATGACCCGCACCCAAGGTCAGTCAAGTGTTGGATGGAGCCATGTGTACCAGCAAGCATGGAGACAGCTCCAAGCTTGTACCCTTTACTGTATATTTGGAAATAGTTCTGAGAGTCAATAAAACTTCCGGTTAACCTACGTATGACTACGAAGACAAAAACAGAATTACCTGGAAAAACTCAGCAGGTCTGGCAGCATCGGCGGAGAAGAAATCAGTTAACGTTTCGAGCCTTCATGGCCCTTCGGCAGAACTGGAGCATAGTTAGAAGAAGGGAGAAATATAAATTGGTTTAAGGTGGGTGGGGGGTGGGGGGGGGGGGGTGGAGAGAGAGACATTGAGGGTGTGGTGTGGTGATTGTGGAGATGAGCAGATAATCAAAAGATGTCACAGACAAAAGGGTCAAAGAGGTGTTGAAGGTGGTGGTATTTGTCTGAGAAAAGTGCTAATTAAGAATGGAAGACAGGATATTCAAAGTACAGCTCTAGTGGGGGTGGGGTGGAAAGACTAAAGGTTTTAGTTTTAGATTTAAAAATAATGGAAATAGGTGGGGAAAGAAGAATCTATATAAATTATTGAAAAAAAAAAGCGGGGGGGTGGGGGGGGAAAGAAACGGGGTGGGGATGGGGGGAGGGGGAGTTTAAGATCTAAAGTTGTTGAATTCAATATTCAGCCCGGAGGGCTGTAAAGTGCCTAGTCGGAAGATGAGGTGCTGTTCCTCCAGTTTGCGTTGGGCTTCACTGGAACAATGCAGCAAGCCAAGGACAGACATGTTGGCAAGAGAACAGGGTGGAGTGTTAAAATGGCAAGCGACAGGGAGGTTTGGGTCTTTCTTGCGGACAGACCGCAGGTGTTCCGCAAAACGGTCGCCCAGTTTGCGTTTGGTCTCTCCAATGTAGAGGCGACCACATTGGGAGCAACGAATGCAGTAGACTAAGTTAGGGGAAATGCAAGTGAAATGCTGCTTCACTTGAAAGGAGTGTTTGGGCCCTTGGACGGTGAGGAGAGAGGAAGTGAAGGGGCAGGTGTTGCATCTTCTGCGTGGGCATGGGGAGGTGCCATAAGTGGGGGTTGAGGAGTAGGGGGTGATGGAGGAGTGGACCAGGGTGTCCCGGAGGGAACGATCCCTACGGAATGCCGTCAGGGGGGATGAAGGGAAGATGTGTTTGGTGGTGGCATCATGCTGGAGTTGGCGGAAATGGCGGAGGATGATCCTTTGAATGCGGAGGCTGGTGGGGTGATAAATGAGGACAAGGGGGACCCTATCATGTTTCTGGGAAGGAGGAGAAGGCGTGAGGGAGGATGCACGGGATATGGGCCGGACACGGTTGAGGGCCCTGTCAACGACCGTCAATGACTACGAAGACTTCTTCAGACCTACCAAATTGTAAACAACACCATACAATATGGTGGCAGCTTGTGGAAAAATATAAAATCTCACAGAAAATGTAGCAAAAAACTAAAATCTAAAATGCTGGAAGACTGAGAAAAATTCAGCAAAGCAGTCTGACCTGAAAAGAAGCTGCAGAACCAGAGGCACAGAGGAAAGAAAATCAGCAGGACAAGGCTCCAAAGAAAGGTTTAAGAAGTTGAAGGCAAAAATACTGCAGTAGAAGACTCCATTGAATATTCTTTGAAATACAAATCTCAGGGTGCCGAGTTAGCTGTCCAAGGAGGGGTGAGCTAAAACTTAATTCTAGGATAAAACAAGTCCTGAGAAACTTTTAGTTTAGTGGTCAGAAATTGCTGTTTAAAAATTCCATCGGAGGGGCCAGATCCCTGAGTCGGAGCCCGAAGAAAGATTACTTTGTAAATTTGATTTATCAAATCTGTGCAAAAATTAAAATCGCCCACAATTATTACAGTTCCTTTCTTACAAGCCCCATTATTTCTAGATCTTTGCTCTGTCCTACATTGTCCTACAGTAAAAGGCTCAGATAAACCCAGAAATTGGTTACTGAGATGTGTGTCATGGTGCAACAAGATCTGGTAACACAGGTTGCAGATCCGCTTGCCCTGCCAGTGGCACTTAAGGTCACAGTGGTTCTGGATTTTTAAGCGGGCAGCTCTTTCCAGGGGTCAGCCACAGACTTCTGTGGCATATCACAATCGGCTGCACACAGATACATCAAGGCAGTTATATATGCCCGCTTTGATCACGTGAGGAGTACATAAACTTCCTAATGGATGTGGCGTTGTAGATGTAGAAGGCCAAGGGGCTTGCTGAATTAGCAGGCACCCTCTGGTACAGGGGGTTATTGAGGGCATCACCATGAGGGCACCAAGTCATCAAGCAGGCACCTTCATAAACAGGAAATACTTCCATTCCTTGAGTGAGCAGGTGGTGTGTAACTACAACAAGGTCTTCCTGCATATATGTGCACGGTGTCCTGGAAGCTGCCATGATTCTTTTATAGAGAGGATTTCGCAGTTGCGTCAGCTTTTCAGACGCCAATACAGGTCATGGGAGTGACATGGAGGAGGAGGAAGAGGGTGGCAATGAGAGGCAACCCGAGGGGTGTGACTATGTAGCCATGGCAGATTCATTACATGAGAGGGTACATACAAACATATGAAATAGGAGCAGGAGTAGGCCACTCTGCCCTTCGAGCCTGCGCCCCCATTTAATAAGATCATGGCTGATCTGAATGTAACCTCAACCTGTCTACCCCCTATAACCTTTCACCCCTTGTTAATCAAAAATCTATCTAGCTCTGTCTTAAAAATATTCAATGACTGCTTCCACCGCTTTTTGAGGAAGAGAGTTCCAAAGACTCACAACCTCGGAGAGAAAAAGTTCTCCTCATCTCTGTCTGAAATGAGTGACCCCTTATTTTTAAACAGTTCCAGATTCTCTCACAAGAGATATTCTCTCCGCATCCACCCTGTCAAGACTCCTCAGGATCTTAAAGGTTTCAATTAAGTCACCTCTTACTCTTCTAAATTCAAGTGGCTACAAGCTTAACCTTTCCTGCCTTTCATCATTCCTGGTCTAGTAAACCTTCTCTGGACTGCTTAGAATGCCAGAAGCATCATCGCCTGAAACCTGCAAATTCATAGTAGATTTTCCTAGGCTCTTGAAATGTCACTAAATTCATCAGCCAGTCACTGTTGATCAGCTTCCACATAATAAACTTTTAACATGGAAGTCACACCTCTTCAGACAAATACCCATCCCCAACAAGAGAGGAAAACAACAGCACAAACGAAAAGTCAGTGCCATCAACATGGATGAAACCATGAGCATTATAGCCCTTGGCCTCAACATAGTGCACAAATACACTTTGAGAAATTCTTCACAACCTGGATCGTGCACATATATGTCAGAGGCTGTCAATGAGCCAGTGATAATGCCATCTAGTCAAACCATGCCCACAATGCCAAAAGTGACAGTAGGAAGCATGACTTTACACCCATGATCTTCAGATACGATTGTATCTTCTAACAATATTGCAGTGACTGCACATTGTGCAGGGTGATGCCACATGTTAGTACATTACCGAAAAATTCACCTTGCTGGAACTCAGCAGGTCTTCCTGCATTGAATCTGTGATCAGAAATGGACCCTGCTGCGCTCATGGTGGAGGCTATCTCCTACAATGCCCTCTTGGTCATAGAGTCATAGAGTTATACAGCACAGAAACAGGCCCTTCGGCCCATTGTCTGCACCGGCCATCAAGCACCTATCTATTCTAATCCCATTTTCCATCACTTGGCCCATAGCCCTGTATGCTATGGCATTTGAAGTGCTCATCTAAATACTTCTTAAATGTTGTGAGGGTTCCTGCCTCTACCACCCCCTCAGGCAGTGTGTTCCAGATTCCAACCACCCACTGGGTGAAAAAATCTTTCTTCAAATCCCCTTTAAATCTCCTGCCCCTTACCCTAAATCTATGCCCCCTGGTTATTGACACCTTCATAAAGGGGAAACGTTTCTTCCTATCTACCCTATCTATGCCCCTCATAATTTTGTATGTCTCTATCAGGTCCCCCTTCAGCCTTCTCTGCTCTAAGGAAATCAACCCTCGCCTATCCAGTCTCTCTTCATAGCTGAAACGCTCCAGCCCAGGCAACATCCTGGTGAATCTCCTCTTCACCCTCTCCGGTGCAATCACATCTTTCCTATAGTGTGGCAACCAGAACTGCACACAGTACTCCAGCTGGTGTTTTATACAGCTCCAACATAACCTCCCTGCTCTTATATTCTACGCCTCGGCTAATAAAGGCAAGTATCCCATATGCCTTCTTAACCACCTTATCTGCCTGTGCTGCTGCCTTGAGGGATCTACGGACATGTACACCAAGTTCCCTCTGATCCTCTGTACTTCCTAGAGTCCTACTATTCAGCCATGTTAGTCCTCCCAAAAATGCATCACCTCACACTTCTCAGGGTTAAATTCCATTTGTCACTGCTCTGCCCATCTTACCAGCCCATCTATATTGTCCTGTAATCGAAGGCTTTCCTCCTCACTATTTACAATACCACCAACTTTCGTGTCATCCACGAACTTACTGACCATACCTCCTATATTCACGTCTAAATCATTAATGTACACTACTAACAGCAAGGGTCCCTGTGGTACACCACTCGTCACAGGCTTCCAATCGCAAAAACAACCTTCGACCATCAGCCATGGGGGAATGGGGCTGGACGAATGTTTTTTGTTTCTATCACTACCAGATGGCATGCTGCACTCCCGAATATAAACTACCCTGCTGGCCTGCTGACTAAATTATGATCACTTCCATCAAAGTGCTCTGCAACTGATACTCAAATGCCCAGCTTCATTCCCTAAAACTAAGCCCAGAACCACTTGTTAGGCATGTTATGTACTGGCTCAAGAAATGCTCTTAAATTCTCTTAAAGCCCATTTTAATAATTTTGCTCCCTCAATGTTTTTACATTCATTCTAGCCAGTGAATATTAGGACAGTTGAAATATCACTATTTCTGTCCTCTTGGTTTTGCACTTCTCAGAGTTTGCCTACATATTTGCTCTTCTATCTCCCTCTGACTTTTTGGGGTCTAAGGTGACACAGTAGTGTGATTGCCCCTCTTTTGTTATTCAGTTCAATCCACATTTGCTGATCCTCCAACCATATCATCTTTTGTGAGAACTATAACTGTTTCTTTCATCAATCTTGTGACACCCCTCCTTTTTTAACCCCCTCTCTATCTCATCTGAAAACCTTGTAACTGGGAATGTTGAACCACCATTCCTGGCCTTCTTTCAGCCACGTTTTAGTGATCATATAAGTGCATATTCTTACCTGTCAATCTATGTCCTCAGCTCATCTGCTTAATTCCTTGACTTCTCACATTCAAGTGTATATCATATAGCGCTGCCAAACTCCCTTGTCTATTTTCTATACTTTTTCTAGAATTTTCAATGCCCATTGGCATCAGGCATCATGGCGGGCACTGCACTGGCCAGATGAGGCAGGCGTGAAGGCCCTCATACCCAGAAGGAAAAAATAGTAAAAACTGGGAAATAAGAATAATGGTCTGAACTGGTCTTATATACTTCAAAATGGAACACCAGTAAAACTGGGAAATAAGAGTACTGGTTCGAACTGTTTTTTCCCTTCTGGGAGATTTGTGGAGGGTGATGATGACATGCAGTGAGGAGACACCATAGATCCTCACATTGTATCTGTGAATGTTTGACTCCTGTCTGGCTGATGGCAGCGCACATACCCTCTGTGATAAGGCTCTTGTCATGGAGACACAGCAGATGCCCATAGTCACTACATTCCAGGAGGTTGATGACGACATGCAGTGGGGACACTCCATAGATCCTCACAGAGCTTTTGTGAATGTCTGACTCTTGTGAATGGCTGATGGCACCTTGCTTGCACTCTGTGAACAGGGTCATATCATGGAGATGTAGCGGGGAAACTTTAACTTTTCCTGATCCTATGGCATTTTCGTGAGCTGAGCCCTTCAGGACCACACTGTCAGTGGATAGAGATGCTGATGAGATGGGGGCCAAAGGTGCTGAAAGAACACAGACAGAATGATGGACTCTGTGCCACCGACACCCCATCAAGGTACAAGTATGATGGATGTGACCAGTGACAGAAAAGGCACACCATCAGTATGCTAGAAAGGTTGCACAAAGCACTGGGAAGAGGCCCTGGACTGAGACACCTGCCTTTATCTTGTGCAGGGACCAAGGTTTCACATCTGACTGACAAGAACGCTGCTCATTTTGGGGAGGCAGTGGCATAGTGGTATTGTCACCAGACTAGTATTCCAGAGACCCAGCGTAATGCTCTGCGGACCTGAGATCGAATTCACCACGGCAGATGGCGAAATTTGAACTCAATAAAAATCTGGATATAAAGTCTAATGATGACCATGAAACCATCGCCAATTTTTGTAAAAACCCACCTGGTTCAGAAATCTGCTATCCTTACCTGGTCTAGCCTACATGTGACTCCAGACCCACAGCAATGTGGTTGTGACTCTTAAAAATGCCCTCTGAATGAGGGCAATTAGGGATGGGCAATAAATGTTGGCCTAGCCAGCAATGCCCACATCCCATGAATTATTAAAAATAAAATCATCAGAACAAGGAGCCATAGGCAAGGAGACATTCTTGGGAGTTTATTAACAAAGTGAACATTATGTACAAGTGACTAACACCCGTGCCCAGTCTGTGCAAATACAACTTCTTAACTTTCCTAACCCTTCTGCTATGTCTTGGTATTTCCCTGACATCCACAGCAGAAGTGAAGGCAACCTGCTGACTGCTACGCCCTGTCTGTGATGATATTAACGGGCGTCATCTGGAGGGCTGAGGCCTGCATTTGGGGTCCTGCTCTGTGGCAGTGGCACCCCCCTCAGACTATGGAGCTGGATTTGCTGGGGTCACAGGAAGAGGGGATTCGGAAGGGCCGGACACTCCTGGAGTCACCCAGGTGGATGGCGTCGGGGTGTGCACCTGTTGATCCTCCTCCCTATGAGTCCGCCAGGGTCCCTGGCTGACTCTTTGAGGACAAAGGGAAGCTAGAGTAAGATCGAGCCGCCCCGCACAACTTCTCACGCTGATACTGTTGCTGGCCAACAATGGGGCAGTGTTGGAGTTCAGCCTGCTCAGCAGTGCAGGACCCCTGTCTTGGACTAAGGTCTCCATGGCGGCCGCCATCACCTCACCACCAGTGTTGACCGTGGTGTGTTGGCATGCCAGCGCTATCACCTCAGACTGAAGGCGGACAGGCTCCTCCTTGCAATCTGGGAGGTGCAGTGGATGTCCCTTCCTGGTGGTCCCGAGCTTGCTTTTGTGGCTCCAGCAACTGAGGTATGACCGAGTCCAGAGGCTCATCATCTGACTCGGACTCAGTGGATGCCTGGTCTCCAGCAGTACTCCTAGTGCCGGAAATCTGGGAAGTCCCTGCCTCCGCCTACTACGGATCTGATTGTACGATGTGCACATCAGATTGTGACCCCAAAGCTTGGCCCACTGAAGTATGTCGCTGCGCTGGTGGAGGGTGTGGGTGAGCGCCTGTGGCAGGTCTTCAATGAAGGTTTCAGCAGACGCCTCTTCTGAAGTGTGTTCGAGGGCCTGGGTCGTGGACTTCCCATCTATTTCCCGGATGTGCCTGCGAAAGCAAGGAGAGATAATTAGTGCATGGCAGTGGCCCGTGAAACAGGAGACATCACTCACAGCATGGTTGTCTGATGGATGTTGCACTGTTGGATCCTCATTTGGTGAGCACTGCTATCAGCTTCACCGTCGGCACATGAATGGTCCAGATCTTCGTCGGCTGGATGACTATTTTCAAAGTCTGTGAGGATCTTGGTTGCAGGAATTCCTCCACCAGCATGTGACCGCTCCCTCTTGTTGTGTGCCAGCTTGTCCCGCATGAAAACAGATGGAGAGTGTAAGTAGGGCACCTGCTAGGCCAAATGATAAGTATGCCTGATATGTGTGTGTGGTGAATGGTCCCATGGACAGGGTGAGGACAATGTGAGAGAGTGAATGGTGATGTCCCTTGAACTGACAGTGAGTGCAATCCCTGTGGATGTGCGGTGGGTTTGTGAGTGTGTGAGTTGAGAGTAATAAAGAAGAGTGACTTCTCCTGGCAGAACAAAGGAGATCATTCATCCTCTTTTGGCACTGGGTAGCTGCCCTCTTTTGCAGGGTGTTGGCACTCACCACTGCTGCCACTGCCTCCCAAGCTGGATTGGTGATGTTGCTGTCCCTCCTGAGGACATTATGGCGGGCCTCCACGGTGTCCAAAAGGTGCTCCAGGGACGCATCACTGAATCAGGGGGGGGCTTGCCATTCAGGGCCATGTCTTCTGTGCAGCAGTCCTGGGCTGGAAGCACTGAGAGGTTTGTGCGCGGCTGCACTTTAAATATGGCACCCGGTGTGAGGAAGCGGCGAGGTAATAGCGTGGCAGGCGAATCGGAGGCCACGCAGCAGCGAAACAGCACGTTTCCCACGAATACATGCTTCATAAGGTGAGATTGGGAAATTGGCATTCTGCCCGCTACCACACTTGGTGCAAATCTAAGAAGATTCCACCCTTTGTTTCCTCTGCCTACCAAACAGGCTTACTAATTTTCTTTTTTCTATTTCCAGTTTTTCTTCTCTCTCTCCTTTATCTACTCTGAAGTTCCCATGTCCCTTCCAAGCTAGTTTAAACCATCCCCAATGGTATAATTAAAACCCTTTTCAAGGATACTGATCTTTGCCCTGTTGAGTTGCAACCTGTTCAGCTTGTACAGGTCCCACCTCCAGCAGAAGCTGAACCAATGTCTCAGCAATCCCTTCCCTCCTGCACCTTCTCTCCAGCCATGTTGTCTTCAGCTCAATCTTCTTTTTTCTGTACTCTTTAGGGCATGGCACCTGAAGTAATACAAAGATTACTATCTTTGAGATCCTGCTCTTCAACTGCTCTCCCAGCTCCCTAAACTCAGCCTTCTGGACCCCATCCCTATTTCCGCCTATGTTATTCATGCTAATACGGATCATGACCTCTGGCTATTCACCATATCCCCTCAGAATGTTCTTCAGCCATTCAATAACATCCTTAACCCTGGCACCAAGGAAGCAACATGCCATCCTGGCATCACATCTGCGGTTACAGAAGTGTCTGTCTGTTCCACTCACTTTTGAATCCCCTGCCACTATTGCTTTTCCACTTTTCCTCCTCCTCTACCCATGGTGCTGTAGACTTGGCTCTACCTGAACTCCCCAGAGGAACCATCATTCTAACCAGTTTAGATGACTGGATACCAGTTGAAGAGTGACATCCACTCATGGGATTCCTGCCTGCCTGCCTCCTTATTCTTCTGTTGGTCCCCCATTCCATCTCTGCTTGCACATTTTTAAGCTGTGAAGTGGCCACCTCCAGAAATGATGCATCGTAGCCACTCCAGCTCCTGTTCAAGCTTGCATTTGTCCAGATTAGAAGAAGCACCCAGTATTCCCACATGGCACAGGAGTGTGTGTACTGTTGTCTTGAAAGCAATGGGTGCAGGAAATCCCACATTGTGATTGATACACCCATTTTTGAGCTGTGGCCAAATTTTGCAGCCTTGAATCTTAGAGGCAAGGAGAATTCATGGGGCAAAGTACAACACCAACACTGTTGGGAATTCAGCTCATCTTGGACATCCCAATGCATCCTGAGCTAAAGTAAAAATAAAATATGCTGGAAATACAGCATCACCTGTGAAAAACAAAGAAAAAAACAGCATAATGTTTTTGTTTTAGACCCTTCCTTAAGGTTGCTCCAAGTTCCTGACAGCTTCTTCACTGACAAAAACAAAAATACCTGGAAAAACTCAGCAGGTCTGGCAGCATCTGCTTGGAGGAGCACAGTTAACGTTTCGAGTCCGAATGATCCTTCAACAGAACTAAGTAAAAATAGAAGAGAGGTGAAATATAAGCTGGTTTAAGGGGGGTTGGGACAAGTAGAGCTGGATAGAGGGCCAGTGATAGGTGGAGATAACCAAAAGATGTCACAGACAAAAGGACAAAGAGGTGTTGAAGGTGGTGATATTATCTAAGGAATGTGCTAATTAAGGGTAGAAAGCAGGACAAGCAAGGTACAGACAGCCCTAGTGGGGGTGGGGTGGGGTGAAGGAATCAAAAAAGGCTAAAAGGTAGAGATAAAACAACGGATGGAAATACATTTAAAAATAATGGAAGTAGGTGGGAAAAGAAAAATCTATATAAATTATTGGAAATAATTTCTAAAAAGTTGGCACTTCCGCCAACTCCAGCATGATGGCACCACCAAACACATCTTCCCTTCACCCCCCCTGGCGGCATTGCACAGGGATCGTTCCCTCCGGGACACCCTGGTCCACTCCTCCATCACCCCCTACACCTCAACCCCCTCCCACGGCACCTTCCCATGCAACCGCAGAAGGTGCAACACCTGCCCCTTTACTTCCCCTCTCCTCACCGTCCAAGGGCCCAAACACTCCTTTCAAGTGAAGCAGCATTTCACTTGCACTTCCCTCAATTTAGTCTACTGCATTCGTTGCTCCCAATGCGGTTTCCTCTAAATTGGAGAGACCAAACGCAGATTGGGTGACCGCTTTGCAGAACACTTAAGTCTGTCCGCAAGCATTACCCAGACCTCCTTGTCGCTTGCCATTTCAACATTCCACCCTGCTCTCATGCCCGCATGTCCGTCCTTGGCTTGCTGCATTGTTCCAGTGAAGCTCAACGCAAACTGGAGGAACAGCACCTCATCTTCCAACTAGGCACTTTACAGCCTTCCGGACTGAATATTGAGTTCAACAATTTTAGATCATGAACTCTCTCCTCCATCCCCACCCACTTTCCGATCCCCCCCCTTTTTTTCCCAATAATTTATATAGATTTTTCTTTTCCCACCTACTTCCATTATTTTTAAATGTATTTCTATCCATTGTTTTATCTCTAACTTTTAGCCTTTTTTGATTCCTTCACCCCACCCCACCCCCACTAGGGCTATCTGTACCTTGCTTGTCCTGCTTTCTACCCTTAATTAGCACATTCCTTAGATAATATCACCACCTTCAACACCTCTTTGTCCTTTTGTCTGTGACATCTTTTGGCTATCTCCACCTATCACCGGCCCTCTATCCAGCTCTACTTGTCCCAACCCCCCTTAAACCAGCTTATATTTCACCTCTCTTCTATTTTTACTTAGTTCTGTTGAAGGATCATTCGGACTCGAAACGTTAACTGTGCTCCTCCAAGCAGATGCTGCCAGACCTGCTGAGTTTTTCCAGGTATTTTTGTTTTTGTTTTGGATTTCCAGCATCTGCAGTTTTTTGCTTTTAGCTTCTCCATTGATGCTATTTCAGTGTTAAGTTCAGTAATTATATCTGGGGACAAGCTGCAATTGCACCCCTGCCATTAATTGAATGTCTAATAATACTAATCGAACTATTTCATTCTGTTGGACTTCTTCCAGCATGCAGACACATCTGATAGCTAAGATTTATGTAATAAAAGCATATTACTGCAGATGCTGGAAATCTGAAATAAGAATAGAAAGTGCCAGAAATATTCAGTTGGTCTGGCAGCATCTATGGGGAGAGAAACAGAGTTAACGTTTTGAGTTGAAAATGACTCTTCAGAATTTAAGGAAAGCAGAAATGTGATAGATTTTATGCCATTGAGAGGTGGTGGGAGGAGGAGAAGGTAAAGCAGAAGGGAAGGGTTGGGACAGGGTAGAAGACAGGAAGAGATTAAATGTCAAAGGTACCATGGTACAAAAGGCAAAAGGAGCGGTAACAGTTGTAGTAAAGAAGCAAAGGCCCTGAGGACTCCTGAGGATGCTTTAGCAGACCCCTAGGAAGTCCCAATGCAAGGACTCCATGGGAATTGCCTGGCAAGTTTCAACTTCTGATGGACAATTTCCCTGTGCTTGGAACCCTCCAAAAAGGTTTCTGACTCTGAGTTAGAGACAGAGACTTTGAAGGAATCCGACTCAGTTATTTGGGTAGTTACCCAGGGAATGTTGGACAGGAAAACCACGTCCTGGATATCTGTACAACTGACCGCCCCCCAACTCCCCACTGACTGTCCCCAACTCCCCTCCCTGACCCTTCCACCCCGTTGACAATCCAACCTGACACTTCGACTCCCCGAACCTCCAACTCCCCCTGACCCTCCAATAACCCCTTGACCCTATGACTCCTGTCCTTCTGACTCCCCCTCTTGAACCTCCAACACCTCCCAAGACACTTTGACTCTCCCCAGCCCTCCAACTCCCACTGGCTTCCAACCCTCCAATCCCCAGCTGACCCTCTGACACCCCCCATGACCCTCCAACTCTCCCCGGCCCTCTGACTTCCCCCTGATCTCTGGCTTCCCCCTGGCCTTTCAACTATTCCCCTGACTCTCCAATTTTCCCCTGACCCTCCAACTCCCCCATGACACTCCCATTCCTCCCGATCTCTGACTCACTCCTGGTCTTTCAATTACTCCCCTGACTCTCCGGCTTGCCCTGACCCTCCCACTCCCCCAACTCACCGACTACCCCTGACCCTCCAACTTCCCCCTGACTCTGTGGCTACCCCTGGCTCACTGCCTCTACCCCGACCCTCCGACTCCCCCCAACTCGACCTCAACACCCTACCCACCCTGCCACTCTACCCACCCTGCTACCTACCACCCCTGCCACTCCACCCAACCTGGCTCTCTATACATCCTGCCATATTACCAGCCTGCCACCACTGTTCCACCTACGTCCCTGCCACCATACCCAACTGGGACCCAACCCACCCTACAACTCCATCCTTACCCACCCTACCCACTGATGGAGGAGCCCAGCATATGAGTGCAAAAGATAATGCTGAAGCATTCACAACAATCTTCAGCCAGAAGTGCCAAGTGGATGATTCATCTCGGCCTCATGCGGAGGTCCCCACATCACAGACACCAGTTTTCAGCCAATTTAATTCACTCCACATGATATCGAGAAATGGCTGAAGGCACTAGATGCTGCAAAGGCCCTGACAATATTCCCGCAATAGTACTGATGACTTGTGTTCCAGAATTTGCTGTGCCCCTAGCCAAGCTGTTCCAGTACAGCTACAACACTGGCATCTACCCAGCAATGTGGAAAATTGCCCAGGTATGTCCTGTACACAAAAAGCAGGACAAATCCAACCCAGCCAATTATTGCCCTATCAGTCTACTCTCAATCATCAGTAAAGTGATGGAAGGGGTCATCAAAAGTGCTATCAAGCAGCACTTGCTTAGCAATAACATGCTCACTGACGCTCAGTTTGGGTTCTGCCAAGGGTGACTCAGCTCATTACAGCCTTGGTTCAAATATGGACAAAAGAGTTGAACTCCGGAGGTGAGAGTGACTGCCCTTGACAGGGCATTTGACCGAGTGTGGCATAAAGTAGCCCTAGTAAAACTGGAGTCAATGGGAATCAGGGGAGAAAAAACTCCGCTGGTTGAAATTATACCTAGCACAAAGGAAGATGGTTGTGGCTCTTTGAGATCAATCATCTCAGTTCCAGGACATCACTGCAGGAGTTCTTCAGGGTAGTGTCCTAAGCCCAACCATCTTCAGCTGCTTCATCAATGACCTTCCTTCTATCATGAGGTCAGAAGTGGGGATGTTTCTGATGATTGCATAATGTTCAGCACGATTCATGACACCTCAGATACTGAAGCAGTCCACTTCCAAATGCAGCTAGACCTGGACAATATCCAGGCGTGGGCTGATAAGCAAGTAACATTCGTGCTACACAAGTACCAGGCAATGAGCATCTCAAACAAGAGAGGATCTAACCAATACCCCTTGACATTCAATGGCATTACCATCACTGAATCCATGACTATCAACATGCTGGGGGTTACCACTAACCAGAAACTGAACTGGACTGGCCATATAAATACTGTGGCTACAAGAGCAGATCAGAGGCTATGAATCCTGTGGTGAGTAACTAACCTCCTGACTCCACGAAGCCTGTCCACCAGCAGTGTGATGGGATACTCTTCACTTGCCTGGTTGAGTGCAGCTCCAACAGCACTCAAAAAGCTTGACACCATCCAGGATAAAGCTTGATTGGCACCCCTTCCACAAACATTCACTCCCTCCACCATCTACAAGGCGCACTGCAGAAACTCACTAAGGCTCCTTATGCAGCACTTCCAAACCCACGATCACTACCATATAGAAGGACAAGGGCAGCTGATACAAGGGAACACCACCACCCTGAGTTTTCCCTCCAAGCCACTCACCATCCTGACTTTGAAATATATTGTCATTCCTTCACTGTCACTGGGTCAAAATCCTGGAACTCCCTCCCAGCAGCACTGTGGGTGTACCTACACCATAGGGACTGCAGCGGTTCAAGAAGGCAGCTCACTGTCACCTTCTCAAGGGAAACCAGGGATGGGCAATATATGGTGGCCTAGCCAGTGACGTCCACATCCTGTAAACGAATAATAAAAAAAACTTATCCACTTACCTCACTCACAGTTATTTACTAACACACTGAAAACCTATTTAAATGTCCCAAAGCTTTTCATTGTGTTTGTGAATGAAGACTTATCAAAATATGGCATCTAGTGCGATAAAAAGGGAGCATGGCTTGACTTCCCCCAACAATCCTGCACTACGAAGGAGGTCTCTCAGAACAGATTTTCTCCACATTTCTGAAGAGACCGGTTTGGAAATCTGGGCCAGAAGAGCGAAGCTCCATTTTAGTGTAAAAAAAGGAGTGGAGTGGCAATCTGTCACTATTTGCCAGTCCTTAGAAGATTCGACCCAAAGCATTTGTTCAGAGTGTGCGTGAATGGCAGGATAATGAAGAGCTCTGTCTGAAAACGAAAACATGAAAATCAAAATTAAGACTGGCACATTGCAAAAAAAGGAGGAATCAAACTAGGGCACAAAGTTCATGGTGTGAAATTGTGGGACTCAATGTTGAGTCCAAAAGGCTTGAAAGCGCCTAACTGGAAGATAAGTTCCTCGAGTTTGTGTTGAGCTTCACAGCAGGCCAAGGTCAGAAATGTGAGCTTGAAAGCAAGATGGTGAATTAAAATGGCAAGCAACTGGAAGCTCAGAGTCATGCTTGTGGACTGGGTGGAGGTGTTCCAGAAAGCGGTCACCCAATTTGTGGTTGGTCTCTCCAGTGTAGAAAAGATTGCATTGTGAGCAGCGAATACAGTATACCAAATTGAAAGAAGTACAAGTGAATCACTGTTCACCTGGGAGGCATGTTTGGGTCTTTGATGGTGAGGATTTCTACCTTCCTTCAGTTCTGTAGAAAACTTATATTCAACTTGAAATATTAACTGTTTCTCTCTCTACTGATGCTGCCAGACGTGCTGAGTATTTCCAACACTTTCTGTTTTTATTTATGATTTACATAAATTCGATTTAGCACTTTCTTCTCACTGCAAATGTGTGCGCAGAGCAAGGTAGCACGGCATTAGACTCTTTCCTGTTTCAGGTTCAAGAAGAGGTTTTCCTGAGCTTGCATACAGGTGCACCGATAACCTGGGTACAGCAAGTATCAGAAAAGTGAGCTGGCCAGTTCACATACCTGAATTACCTTCCCTTTATTTAAACAGAGGAATATGCCAGGTTTTTTTTCATAGGCATGACTTTTGGTCCACCAGATTTTCTAATATTCATTGCACCCAAGTGATCCAGTGAACCAGGGCATAGATCCACGAACATCTCCTCTACATAAGGATCAATATTTACTCTGTACTCACCAAAGCGAGATGTATAGTCAGGTCTAGGAATTAGCACAATTTTCTGGAAACCTCGACAGAAAGACTTTAATTCTGCATCAAAGGGTCGTTGCGTTGTGCCCACAATGAGAACACGATCTTCTGCTTTAATGGATTTGAGTATTTTTGGGAAAGATTTCTTTAACCGCTTTGGTTCCAGCTACACAAGATGAGATAAGGAGAAATTTGATGCTACAGGTACAGAAAAGAAGGCTTAACACTAAACAACTGAATGTTTCACAATCTTTTCGGGAATTGTTAAAATGTGTACCATCCTGTTTGATACTTTACCAAGGACCATATTCCACAGATGAAAATATGCAGATGGATTATTTGTTTCACACAGAGTTTTTTTATAATGTTACCGTGGAGCAATTGGGAAAAATGAATAGATACAGTGCTATCGATCTACACATACAAATAACCTTCCCTTTTGTGAGTCTATCATACTTCAAGAGTGTTGCGCTTGAATGGAGCACAAATGCAAAGGCTGTCACACTGTATCAATTAGTTCATAAATTTTATTAATTAAACAGCAACTGAAAAAGTCCGTACAAGTCGACTGACTTCACAAGCTGGGCCAGCTAACAGCTAAAATATCACTTAACAAAAAAACTTGTGCATACCTCCTTCTCCATCTTTGGAACCTTCTTGTAGAAAATTTTCTCTGCATTGTCAATCCACACAACAGAAGGCTGCAACAGGCGAGCAACCTGAGTAAAATCATACCACCAGCAGGGTTAGGATTAAAACAGGTATATATGATGCAAAAACATTGGGCATGAAGGGGGAGTGCAGCCAACCATTTGGAAGCTGCTCTTTTAACTTGAAAAACTAAACAGCAGGAAGCATTTATCAACACAATGCAGCTGACAGGTGACACGTAGTATAGTGGTCAGGCCCATAGCGAAGGAAAGAGCTCCAGGCTGTTGACACAAATGTGCTATTGGGTAAATACTGCCATAATTAGAGAAGAGATGAGAACAAGTCACCTGCTTGAGCAGCATCATGTGGTTTCAAGAATCTTAAAAGATGGAGGAGATTTAAAAATAAAAACAACAATGGCTATTCAGGCAAAAACCATCAGTAATTTTGGCATGAGTCCAATAGAAATCTTGAAAATTAGACTGGGACATGCTAAAATAAATAGACTTAGTGGCAACTTGCCACTCTGTGAAACCTTCTTAGTGATCTAACTGGAGCCTTCTTAGGTACAACATTGGTACTGGTACAAAAGTAAAGAACACACAAGAAATAGGAGCAGGAGTAGACCATTTGGCCCATCAGGACTGCTCTGCCATTCAATATGATCGTGGCAGGTCTTGGGCTTCAACTCCATTTTCTTGCCTACTTCCAATATCCCTTTATTCCCTGAGACACCGAAAAATCTGTTGATCCCAGTCTTAACTCTATTTAATGATGGAGAGCCGCAACTCTCTGGGGTAAAGAATTCCAAAGATTCACAACCCTTTGAGTGAAGTCATTTCTCCTCATCTCAGTCCTAAATGATCGATCCCTTATCCTGAGACTGTGCTGCAGTGTTTTAGACTCCCTGACAAGTGGAAACAATCTCTCAGTCTCTTTAAAATTTTGTACATTTCAATGAGATCACCTCTCATTCCTCTAAACTCCAGAGACTATAAGCCCAATTTACTTAGCCCCTCATCATAGGTCAAGCCCCTCATCCCAGGGACCAATCTAGTGAACCTTTGCGTTCTGCCTCCAATGCAAGTATATCCTTTCTTAAATGAGGAGACCAAAACTGCAAGCAGTATTCCAGATGTGGTCTCACTAAACTCCTGTACAATTGTAGCAAGATTTCTTTATTCTTGTTTTCCAATGCTTTGGCAATAAAGGCCAACATAAAGGCCATTTGCCTTTCTGCACCTGCATGCTAATTTTCTGGGTTCCTTGTACGAACACATCCAAGTGTCTTTGCACATCAACAATTTCAAGTTTCAAATCTTTTAGAAAACATTCTGCTTTTCTATTATGACCAAAGTGAATAACTCCACGCTTTCATACATTTTACTCCATCTGTCATTTTGTTGCTCACCCACTTAACCTGTCTATATCTCTTTGTACTCCCCACAGTTTATTTTCCCACCTAGCTTGGTATCATCAGCAAACTTTGATACATTATTTGCTGGTTAGAATTTTCCATGCCCACTGGCATCGGGCATCGTGGCGGCTGTAAGCAGACAATATGGTGGGAAGGCCAAAAATCAGTTTCACGGTGTCGTGAAACCAGTTTGCAATCATCCGCACCGCCCACCTTTCCCATTGCCCCATGTCGGGAACTTCACTGTAATGCATCTGCATAGGCCCAACTAGATCATCTGAGCACGCCAACATGGTTTCATAACTGAACATTAGCTCTGAAGAAGAGTCATACAGACTCGCAACATTAACTCTGTTTCTCTCTCCACAGATGCTGTCAGACCTGCTGACCTTTTCCAGCATTT
Organism: Cetorhinus maximus; assembly: GCF_964194155.1. Taxonomy (NCBI): domain Eukaryota; kingdom Metazoa; phylum Chordata; class Chondrichthyes; order Lamniformes; family Cetorhinidae; genus Cetorhinus; species Cetorhinus maximus. The sequence continues at coordinate 26,083,584 of NC_135889.1, forward strand.
TGTTTTATTTCAGATTTCCAGCATCTCCAGTATTTTGCCTTAATGAGCATAAGCGATGTGCAGTTGGCGAACTGCACTTCACTCAGGGGTTTGAGGTCTCATTGACAACCTTGCTTCGGGTAGTGCTTGCGGTCATCAGCGCCAGGCTTCGCAGGCAGCACAACATCACTTTTAGGGGGTATCACGGGCAGGTCTCTACTTATGGCCATAAGGCTTTTCAATAACTGCAGGGCTATGGCTTGCCTGGGGAAGGGGGAGAATGGCCTCAGGTAAGGAGCTGGCTGCAGGGTTAGGGCATTACTGGGGAAGGGGAGTATCCCAGGGTGTGTGTGTTGATCTGTGCAAGTGGCCTTAAGAGGGTGAGGACTGAGGAGGCAGTCTCCAGAGGAGATGAGGCCAGACAGAGATGTGAGGGTGCGTGTGAGAAAGTGAGTGGTGATGCCCCTTGAGCTGGCAGTGAGTGAGATGAATGTGTGATGGCCTTGTGAGTGTGTGAGTTTGAAGTGATGAGATGGTTGCCTTACCCTGGCAGCACGGATCAGATCATTCATCCTCTTTCTGCACTGGATGGCAAACCCCTTCTGTGCAGCAATGGCACTGACCACCTCTGCCACTGCCTCCCAACCCGGAGTGATGACACTGGGCCTCCTGCAGCCAGAGCGGGGGTAGAGGACTATGTGGCGGGTTCCAATGGTGTCCAGAAGTTGTCCCAGGGATGCATCGCTGATTTGGGGGGCTGCAGTTTTCTTGCCTTTCAGGGCCATGTCTTCTGTGCAGCAGTCCTGGGCTGGAAGCACTGAGAGGTGTGAGCATGACTGCACTTTACATATGGTGCCAGGCATGAGGAAGCGGCGAGGTGATGGCATGGAGGGTGAATCGGAGGCCACCCACCAGTAAAACGGCATGTTTCCGGGAATGCATGATTGACGAGGTGGGATGGGGATGATACGGAGTGAAAAGCCGCCACTGTGGCCGGCAGATAAAACGTTCTTTTTCCCATCTGCTACTGCACTTCGAGCAAATCTGGGGCGATTCCACCTGCTGTCTCTTCACCTAAGTCATTAATGTATGTTCTAAATAGCTGAGGCCCCAGCACTGGTCCTTGTGGCACTCCACTATTCACTGCCCACCAATGTGAAAAAGTCCCATTTATGCCAACTCTTTGCTTTCTACCCATTAACCAGTTCCCTATCCATGCTAAAATATTACTCCCAACTCCATAAGCCCTTATCTTGCCTATTAATCTTCTGTGTGGCGCCTTATCAAATGCCTTTTGGAAATCCAGGTACATTACATGTACTGGTTTCCCTTTATCCACCATACTAGTTATATTCTCAAAAAACTGTAATAAATTTGTTAAACAGAATTTACCTTCAGTAAAACCATGTTGCCGTGTTCTAATCATACTGTGCTTTTGTAAGTGCATTGTTAAGATTTCCTTAATAATCAATTTCAGCATTTTCACAACAATTGATGTGAGGTTAACTGGCCTGTTATCTCTCTCGCCATCCTTTTTGAAAAGCTGTGTAACATTTGCCAACTTCCAATCAGGTGGGACCATTCCAAATCTAAGGAATTTTGGAAAATCATAGCCAGCACATCCACTATCTCTGCAGCTATCCCTTTTAGAACCCTAGGGTGTAGGCCATCAGGGCACGGGGATTTAGAACCATAGAAAAGTTACAGCACAGAAGGAGGCCATTTAGCCCATCTTGTCCATACCAGCCCGAGGACACCGAGGTGCCCTTTCTAATCCCACCTTCCTGCACCCGGCCCATAGCCCTGCAGCTTACAGCACTTCAGGTGCAGATCCAGGTACTTTTTAAAAGAGTTTAAAGTTTCTGCCTCTACCACCAGCTTGGGCAGCGAATTCCAGACACCCACTTCCCTCTGCGTAAAAAAGTTCTTCCTCATGTCCCCCCGTCTTTGTCGTATTTCAGTCCCTTGTGTTTCCAAAATACTTTTTCTCTACTGACATTAATTTCCTCACTCTTTTTAGCCCCTAGGTTACCATCTGTTTCTGGTATGAAACTGGTGTCTTCTACTGTGAAGGCAGTCACAAAATATTTAAGGTAAAATGCTATAGATGCTGGAAATCCGAAATAAAAACAGAAATACTCAGCACATCAGGCAGCATCTGTGGAAAGAAACGGTGTTAATGTTTCAAGTCGATGATGAACAGATTAGAACGGTAACTCCTGCCTGAATCAATATGTTGTGGGTTCAGTTCACAATCCAGAGACTTGGGCCAGAATTTTTTGCTCGTTTGGCGGGCACACGCCTGGCCCGAACAAGTGTAAAATTACGTCGGGCGAGCATCCCGACGTTATCGTGAACTCATGTGATATTTCGGTTGGTGGGCGGGCGCGTGGGAGTCGGCAGCACGCCCGCTGGCAATTAACAGGCCTATTAAGGCCATTAAAGATCTAATTGAATTAAAATTTTCACTGCCCGTCCAACCTTACGGTTGGCGGGCAGGCAAAAAGGCCAAGCAGCCTTTGGATTATTTAGGGAACCTCATCCACGGGTGGGATGAGGTTTCCAACAGCAATTAAAAATTAAATAAAAATTTTAACATTTCATTCATAACATGTCCCTGTTCATGTAGTCACATGAGGGGACATTTTTTTTAACCATTTTAAAATTCTTTATTTTTAATTTTCAAAAATCTTCATCTCCCTGAGGCAGTTCTGTACCTTAGGGAGCTTTCCCTGCATGCACCCGTGCGAACTTGTGAGCTTGCCCTCCTCCCCCACCACACAGGCAGCAATGAGTGCTGCAGCGTACATTTCATGGTGGGCAGGCCTTAATTGATGACTTTTGGCCACTTTTAGAGTGGCAATGACAGAGACCGAGGAACAGGCTATTTGAATTATCCTGTTAAAAATAATTCGAAAGGGGAGAGGAAAAGTACATTAAAAGTGCCTATTAAATACCGAGAAACATGGGAAAATGAACTAAGGCCAGGATTTTGTCAACGATGTGCCATTTCTGACAGCGTAACTGGAACTGAGTGTCAGGGGTGTGCATGCAAAACATGTGTGATTTAGAGCAGGGGAAGATTTTCATCAGTGAAACCCGACATTAGCTGACAATGGTACATGTATGTCCGGCCCAATATAGAGTCTCTTATTCAAACAGGGAGGCTCTGCATCACTGCCAGGACACTCCAGTGCTTGAGAGTGGAACATCAAGAGATGCCCAAGTGTTGAAGCTGACTGGCCCCATGCTTCAGTGATGCCTCCCTGCAGGTACTCCTCCAGGCCATCAGGTAAAGGTTGGGGGGTGGTTTGATGGTATTATTGATGATATAAGAAGGCACTCACACCAGGCCAAGGCAGCCTGGACAAAGGTGGCAGAGGAGGTGAAACACCATGGGAGACCAGGCGAACCTGGGTCCAACGCAGGAAATGGGTGAATGACCTGCTCTGATCTGTGAAGGTGAATGCCAGTGCCACATCTTCAACAGAAGTCTCTTGTGGGGTCATCAATAATGTGTGAGTGGGCAACTATGTCAGAACAGTGAATGCTTGATCAGCTTTAGTGCCACAGGGCAATTAAGGCCAAATAATCTGGAAGTTTTCCATTTGTGTGTGCTAGGATGCAACGTTTGAATGACAGGGCGGGTTTAGGTGTCACTTGACATATGACTAACTCTTCTTTTGTCTTGCAGGTCATGCGGGAGAGGAGGAGGTGTGCCTGACCTTAGGCTCCTCACACCAGCTGAGGAGGAGGCGATTGCAATCGCTGGAGAGGAGGGAGCTTGATCATTGGCAGATGGTGAGACTGGTCTGGCCAGGAATTGGATTGCCACCTGAAAAGTAAGAACGTGCAAGGTTACGGGAATAAGGCAGGTGAGTGGTACTAGGTGGAATGCTCTTTCCGAGGCCCAGTGCAGACTTGATGGGTAAATGGCCTCCTTATGCAATGTAAAGACACTGTGGGTGGAATTTTCTCAGATTTGCACGAAGTGCAGTAGCAGGCGGGTAAAACGATTTTTCACTCATCAGCCGCAATGGTGGGTTTTCACGCCGTAATGCCCCAAACCCACCTCATTATTTATGCATTCCCGGGAAACACGCTGTTTCCATTGCAGGTGGGACCTCATTCACCCTCCTGCCATCACCCCGACGTTACATTACACCGGCCGCCATGTTTAAAAGACAGCCACCAGCACACCGCTCATCGCTACCAGCTCAGCACCGCTACCCAGGAGACATGGCTAGCAAAGGTAAAAAAACCACTGCCCCCTGGTTTAATGACGGGTCCCTCGAGCAATTGCTGGATGCCATGGAGGCCCGCTGGGATGTCCTGTACCCCCGCTCTGGCCGCAGGATGGGCAGCAATGTGACCAATTCAGTTTGGGAGGCGGTGGCAGCAGTGGTCAGCGCCAATGCCCTTCAGAAGAGGACAGCCACCCAGTGCCACAAGAGGATGAATGATCTCCTCCATCACTCTTCTCATCACTCTCAGCTCACACACTCACAAACCCAGCATGCATCCACAGGGCCCCTCAGTCACTGCTAGTTCAAGGGACATCACCATTCACTCTCTCATACACACCTTCATTGTCTTCAGCCTGTCCATGGGATCACTCACCACCTGTACAGGTCAGGCACATCTATCACCTGGCCCGGCAGGCATTCTGCTAACGCTCTCTCCATCTCTATCCATGCAGGACAAGCTGGCACACAAGAAGAGAGAGGTCGCAGACCAGTGGCAGAATGCCTGAAACCAAGGTCCTCACAGACTTTGAAAACAAGGCCATCCAGCTGGCCAGCCACAATCTGGACTGGCCCTGTGCTGACGGTGAGGTCAGTGCTGCTCTACCAAGTGAGGATCCAGCAGTGCAACATCCATCAGACAGCAATGGCGTGAGTGACATGTCTTCTTTCATAGTCCACTGACATGCACTAATTATCTTTCCTTGCTTTTGCAGGCACATCTTCCAAGCAGCCAACAGAGTCCATGACCCAAAGCCTCCAATCAAGCCCTGAAGAGACCTCCAGAAGCGAATTTGAAGGCACCCTCCTTCTGTCACAATGCTCACCCACACCCTCCATCAGCGCATAGACACACACACCTCGGTGGGACTTAGCTCTAGAATAGGCACGGGATCACATACTGGTGAATACAGTGCACAGTCTGATCCACAGCAGGCTGTGGCAGGGACTTCCCAGGTCCCCGGCATTTGGAGGGCTGTTGGAAGCCAGGAACCTGTTGAGTCTGAGTCAGATGATGAGCCTCTGGACTCGGTCATGTCACAGTTGCTGGAGCTACATGGTTAAGCTAGGGAACATCAGGAAGGTATGTCCGCTGCACCCCTCAGATTGCAAGGCACAATGGAGAAGTCCGTCTGTCTTCAGGCTGAGGAGATAGCATTGGCATTGCACTGAGGTCAACACTGGCAGGATGGCGGCCACCATGGAGACTTTGGTCGCTCCTGCACTGCTGGGTGGGCTTAACTCCATCGCTGATGCCATATTTGGCCTCCAACTTTGTGTACGCAAGAGGGGTGCCGGGCAGCTTGATCTCACTCCAGCTACCCCTTCCCTTCATGGAGTCAGCCAGGGGCCCTAAAGGAGGATCAGCATGTGCAGACCCCGGGGTCATCCACCCAGATGACTTGACTCCAGGAGTGTCCGACTCATCCGAATCCGCTCTTCCTGTGACCTCTGCAGCTCCAGATTCACAGGCCGAGGAAGGTGCTACTGACACACAGCATGACCCCGAAAGTAGGCTGGGGCCCTCCAAGTCTCGCTCCTCCAGAGCATGCCTGCCAAAGTCATCACAGACAGGGTGTCGCAGTCAGCAGGCTGCCTCCACCTCCACTGTGGATGTCCGGGGAGCACCAAGACGTATTGGCAGGGATAGGGCAGTTAAGGAAAAGTAGTTGCACAGCTTGGCACAGCTGTTGGTCACTTGTACATACTGTTCATTATTGTCAATAAACTCAATAAAGAATGTCTCCCTGCATGTGGCTCCTTGTTCTGATGAGCAGTGTTCTTGTCACTTGAGTGTGAAACCTTTCCGCGCAAGATAAAAGGCAGATGTCTCAGTCCAGGGTCTCTTCCCTGTGTTCTGTGCAGCCTTCAGACCACAGTGATGACAGTGACGGTCTAGCCTCACACTCCCTGGAAACAATTACTGATGCCTGCTCCTCAGCGGTGCTGGTCATTTCTGCTAGAATGTAGTGGACAGGTGCCACATAGTTCTCGCATTCTCTCTGTGTGCTCTCAGGACATTTAAGGTGTGGCTGGCCCCATTGCACCAGCGCCTGCGACAATTGATGCTGTGCACCAGCTCCTGAAGGGCTCAGGTGGTGAAGGTAGACACAGCATCGGATGCGCCTAAAGTTTCATGGTTGCGTCTCTATGAGATGGCCCTGATCATGGAGCGCAAGTGAGCTGCCCTCGGCCAGACAGGAGTCAGACATTCACAGAGGCTATGTGAAGATTCATGGAGTGTCCTCACTGCATGTTGTCATTATCCTCCTGTCATTGAGCAATTGGGCCTCTACTGCGTCTCCATGACAGGAGCATTCTCACAGAGGCTTTTGGTGCTGCCATAAGCCAGACTGGAGTCAAAAGTTCACAACTGCAATGTGAGGATCTATGGGGACACCTTACTGTATGTCGTCATCATCCTCTGCAAATCTGGCTGCTAAGAGGGCCTCCCGAGCTCGCCTGTCTCATCTAGCCAGTGCAAGAGCCTCAACTCTGTCATCGTCACCATTGAAGATTTGAAGATCTCCTCACCCTCACTGTCATCCTCCTCAGCTAACTCGTCTCCCAGTTGGAGCGCCAGGTTGTAAAGGGCGCAGCAGATGACAATGATGTGTGACACCCTCTGTGGGCTATATTGCAGGGCACCGTCAGACCGGTCCAGCCATCGGAGCCACATCTTCAGCATCCCGATGGTCTGCTCCACCAAGTTGAGAGCTGCAGCATGAGCTTCAGTATAGCGTCACTCTGCTGCAGTCTGAGGCCGCCACACGGGTGTCATCAGCCATGACCTCTGCAGGTAGCCCTTGTCCCCGAGGAGCCATCCCTTCAGCCTCTGTGGACCCTGAAAGACTGCAAGGATCTGCGAGCAACTGAGGATGTAGGCATTGTGCACACTCCCTGGAAACCGTGCGCACGCCTGCATGATGTGCTTCTGGTGGTTGCATACCAGCTGCATGTTCAGTGAGTGGAAGCCTTTGCGGTTAATGTAGTCCATCATATGTAGCGACGGAGACCTGAGCACCACACGGGTGCAGTTGATTGCACCCTGCGCCTGTGGGAGTCCCGAGATCTAGGCAAATCCAATGGCCCTCGCATCCTGGCTGTCCAGGTCCCAGCTGAGATGCACAATGTTGTGTGCCTCGAGAAGATGGCATCTGTGACCTCATGGATGCATTTGTGGGTGGTGGCTTGTGAGATCCCACAGAGGTCACCTGTGGAGCCCTGAAAGGTGCCACTATCATAGAAATTGAATGCTGCAGTCACTTTCACAGCCACCGGCAGTGGATGCCCTCCATGGCAACTTGGCGCCAAATCCTGCATTAAGTGGCAGATATCAGCGACCAGGTCTCTAGAGATGCGCAGTTTTCGGCGACAATGGTTCTCGGTCATCTGCGGGAATGACAGGCAGCGTCTATAGACCCTGGCTGTCGCTAGGTGTCGACATGCCACGGCTTGCTGTTGCTCCTGTGTGGGAGCCCCTGCAGCCCCTTTTTCCTGAGGCAGCTGCTCCTGCCTTTGCATGGCCAGGAGCCTCAGTCACTCTCTCCTCCATCTTCTTCACTCTCTGCAGGCCATCAGGCATACAGCTAGGTCACCAGGTTCCATGATCTTGACGTGGTCCTCCTGCGCCATGAAAGAGAGAGACGTGGGTAGCATGGGTGTACTTAAGCATCCTTTCCTGGCCCTGTGTGGCCGCCACTTAATGCTTCCTGGGAAGTTGGGAAGTGCTGGTCGCCCCTTGGATGGCCACAGGTGAGTGTGCTGCAAGACTGCCCTGTCAACCTGCAACATGGGGGGCAATGGTCCAAACTGGGATGCTGAAATTTCAAGGGGCTGTGAACACCTCCAGCAGTAACTGCTACATGGCCAGCATTGGCGAGGAGATTGTGCAGTCCAACTGCTCCGTGGTCCAGTAAAGCAGTCGCAGACTCAAGTCTGTGCCGGGGTGGTGGGGGTAAGGTCTGGAGGGCTTGGTGGCACATTGGTGCGTCCACAATGCTTGTGTGGGCAGGCAGGCTAGGAGCCCGACCCCAATCATATCACTGTGGCTGCGCCTGAACTGTCTTAGTTGCAGAGGGATGGTCAGTTTATACAGGTGTCCCTACTTGTCCCCACTTCCCCACGTACCCTGCCCCCCACTTTGATTGCTTGTGCGCAGGATCCAGCAGTTGTCCCCGGACACCACCCCCCCTGAAAACAGCCGCCTCCATGGCAGGGCAGCAGTTGCCCCCGGATCCCCCCCACCCAGAGCACTGTCGCCTCCAGGACCAGGCAGCAGCTGCCCCTGGACATCACCCTGGCTCCCACCCCGTGTACAGTCACCTCCATGGCAGGGCAGCAATTACCCCTGGACAGCACCCCACTGAAAGCAGTCACCTCCAAGGCAGGGCGGCACTTCATCCCAGAGCCCATGAAGCCTGCAAAGCAACAGGTGACCCTGGCGAGCTGTGGAAAACGATGCTGTTCACTCACCTCATTTCCCCCAAAGTGATGCTATTGTGAAGCACGTTGACATGCTTTCCCGCCAACGTGGATGGACAAACCGGCAGGGGTCCAGAGCTTGGTGGGGTGGCCTTTTAATGAGATGCTAATGTATTCCAATGAACTCCTCGCCGACTGTTGGCGGTAAACGCGGCCCGCCATAGGCTACATGCCTTCCTGCTGTCGTTAACCACATCGTGCCTTATTGTCCGCGCCCGCCACCTATCATGCCCGCTACAAGCGGGCATGGAAAATTCTGCTGTGATACTGTGAGGATAAGGCAACTATCCTGGTGGTGGCAGTTGGGCACACAGGATGCACACGATGAAATTTGAAGCGCTCAGATAATGATGATTTCTAATGTGATTCTTTTTGTTCTCCAGGTCATCCAAGGACCAGGCCACAGCCATTCCAGGAGCCTGAAGACTCCACCTCTGAGGACAAAGAAGCCAGTACTCAAAGAGAGCACTATCATCTGCCTCATCATTCACCTCTGCCAGCTCAGTTGCAGGCACACAGTCCATGAAGGAATTCAGGAGCGTATAGATTCAGGAGCACAATCTGGTGAGCACACCACAGACACATCCCCACAGCCGAGGATGTGACAGCTGAGTCGCCAGACAATGGAGAACTGCTGGTGTCTAGCTGAGATCCACATTGATGACGAACCTCTAATCGCGGCCATAAGAAGCCTGCAGATATGCAGCAGAAATTAAGGGAAAATATGGCAGAGATACCTGCGATGATAAGCTGCTTTGCATGGGGTATGGTACAGTCCATGCTAGCCATGAGTCCTGCCATGTCCCACGTGTTTGAGTCCATGGCTTCATCCATGGAGAGGATAGTGACCGCCACGGAGAGCCAGATCGAGTATTCGATCCATATGCGCTCTGATCTGCATTCCATCACTCTAAGCCATGGGCTCATTGCAACAGTGGCTAGGGGAGGGGGAATGAGGTACCTGCACCTCTCTTTCCCTCAGGGAGGCAGTGACGTATCTTCATGCACACTAATGGAGGAGGAGCGTGTACCAGCTGCCCTGGGGCCTTCATCTCAGGACACAGTCAGGGTTAGTGGCATCTCCTCATTCCCTCCACCGTTGATCCCAACAGCTCCAGCAGGTGAGGCTATGAGGGGGAAAGCCCCTGTGCCAGTGCTGGAGATCCTGAGTAAGCTCAAGGTCCTCAAGGTCCCACACCTCCAGAGGACTCCTGCCATGGTTATCATCCATTGCAATGGGGCATGAAATAGAGCAGGCTACCTCTACCTCAGCTGATGATGTCGAGGTAGCACCTAGATGTAGCCGAAGGAAAAGAAAACTTTAAAAACTATGAGCACAAAGTTGGCATGGGAAATTTTTCCATATGGTTGCACTTGTAAATATACGCACAATAAAATTCAATTTTTGCAATTGCTCATGATTATTGAGATTTTTTGTGGTCTGCCATAGTATCAGAAGTAATGGCCGTGGCCTATCCTATGTTTCACACAGTGTGATGGTTTGAGATGAGTTAGGACATCAACAGTAATCCTGAATGACATGCGCTGCATATTTGTGCATTCTTTATTGAATAGCCATAGGAATGGTTACTTCTGTGATATCACTCTGCAGAACGTAGCTTTAAATGCTGGCACAGTTGTTGTGTGTCCCCGCCCCCCCGTCTCTCTCTCTCTCTCTCTCCCCCCACCCCCCCACCCCCACCCCCCACCACCACCACCACGCTCCCCCTCCCCCCATGTCTATGAGAACTTGACTAAATCACTGGGCTGACAAATTAGGACATCAGTCACTTCCTTTATGGATCGGTGTTCATGAGGCAGAGTGCAACACCAACACTGCTGGGAACTCAGCAACGCTGTTGGGAACCTGCCAAGGGCAGCATAATTTTCAACACGCTGCAAAGACACAGCTGACTTTATCCCTGCAAATATAACCTGCAATCAGGAAATCAAAATTTCACATCCTGCCTAATTAAGTCCTGTATGCCACATTTCCCGCTCTTGTGGCCTGCATAAACCCTTAGTTTGCCACATACTACAAGTCTGAAACTGAAGCTTTTGACTACACCATCCTGTGTAATAAAAATAAAGCAGTGAATAATGACATTCCATTGCAATGAAGGGAGGGTGAGAAGGACTTTCCATAATTTTCTTCCAGTTATGTGATGTGCTATCAGTCAGTAGCCTTGCCGTGTACACTTATGGATAGGAGTTCACTAAGGTAAAGATGGCTCAGAAGAGCTGAAGACAATTAAAAACCTTGAGGCTCAGTTGGATTCTACAAGTCTGATTACATCATCTTCTGGAGCCAGTAAATTTGTAATTTATTATTCTATCCTTGCCATACTTACTTCATGCTGAAGGTTGACAGTTTACCCCAAAAGTAAAACAAGGTATTAAAAAAAAGAAAACTGGTGTTTTGAATCTGATCTAGTGATTTGGTCTCATAGTTACTAGAAATTATATGTTTCACAATGATGATTTACTAATCTAAAGAGATGTTACTTTGAATTATCCTGTCATAACCATAACATAATCAGTCCAAAGCTCTGAAACAGTTAAATTGAAACCATACAGCTGATTTGCATACACCAGTTAAACTGAGGATTTATTGCTTAGGTTAAATTGCACTGCTTGCAGTAAGGAATAGACCACAAGAAAGGCTGTTAGACTGTTCACTGACCTGAAAATGTTACCCATCAATGACAAGGAACAGTACAACCTAGCTTCATAAGCAAAATGTTGCAGATATAGCATTTTATGACAGATTTACTATGAACTAATTTGCCCAGAATAACACCCTCGTCTAATGTTTGGGCCTAGGGGCAATGTTCTTTTTGCTGTATGTCGATATTGTTGCATATATCTGCAATAATAGCGCTAAATGTCAATAGAGAGAATAAGATGCCTGCTCTCCTACCATATACTGTGAAGGGATTGTTCAGTTATGCAGCAGTAGCAGATGAAAGAACTACCAAAACCGAAAGGTTAACTGATATTGAAGAAACCCCTATTCAAAGCTGTTGGAATTTCACACTGGCTTTCACCTGATATGGTGTAGCACTTGAAATAAAATTATTGAATTTTGGGCTAACTCTGGTGAAGAATGTTGGCACTGGGAAATGAATTTCTTTCTCATTTTGAGCACCAGTCAGGATCAGGTGCTAGGAACAGCTCAGGCAGCAAATTTCTCTCAATTCTGTGAACAATGGCACATAAAAGGCTATTGCAAATGCTGCTGAACAATGTGCAAACATCAAGGAACATCCCTACTTCTTACCTTAGGATGAAGGGAAGGTCACTGATGAAGCAACTGAAGGTAGTTGGGTCTAGAAGTCCTGGTACTGAGATGACTGACCTCCAACATCAAAACCATCTTCCTTTGTGCTAAGTATGACTCTGCCCAGTGGAGAGTTTTCTCCCTGATTCCCATTGACTTCAGTTTTGCTAGGGTTCCTTGATGCCACGCTTGGTCAAATGCTACCTTGAGGACAAAGGCAGTCATTTTCACCTCACCTCTTGAGTTCAGCTCTTTTGTCCATGTTTGGGCCAAAGTTATAATGAAGTCAGGAGCTGAGTGGGCCTGGCGGAACCCAAACTCAGCATTAATGAGGTTAGTGCAGTGTAATTGCTGCTTGACAGCACTTTCGACAACCGCCTACCATCACTTTGCTGATGATCTAAAGTAGTCAGATGGGGCCATACCTGGGCAAGTTCACATTCCTCAGCTAATATCACCACCATCAACACCCCTTTGTCCTTTTGTCTATGACATCTTTGGCAATCTCTTCTTTGCCTCCACCTATCACTGGCCCTCTATCCAGCTCTACCTGTCCCACCCCTCTTCAACCAGCTTATATTCCACCTCATTTCTATAGTTCTTAGTTCTGATGAAGAGCCATACGGACTCGAAACGTTAACTGTATTCTTCTCCGCAGATGCTGTCAGACCTGTTGAGTTTTTCCAGGTATTTTTGTTTTTGTTTAAGTTTCCATATTGTTGGGTACATGCCAGTGTTGTAGCTGTACTGCAACAGCTTGGCTAGGGGCGTGGCAAGTTCTGAAGCACATGTCTTCAGTACTATTTCCAGAATATTGTCAAGGCCCATAGCCTTTACAGTATCCAGTGCTTTCAGTCGTTTCTTGCTATCACATGGAGTGCATAAAATTAGCTAAACACTTGCATCTGTGATGTTGGGGAGGTCAAGAGGAAGCTGAGATCGATCATCCGCCTGGCACTTCTGGCTGAAGAATTTGCAAATGCTTCAGCTTTGTCTTTTGCACTGGGCTGGGCTCTCCCATCATTGAGGATGGAGATATTTGTGGAGCCTCCTTCTCCTGTTAGTTGTTTAAATGTCCACCAGCACTGAATGTGGCAGGACTGCAGAGCTTAGATCTGATCTGTTGGTTGTGGGATCACTTAGCTTTGTCTTTCATATGCTGTTTATACTGTTTGGCATGCAAGTAGTCCAAGTGTTGTAGCTTCACCAGGTTGATACCTCATTTTTAGGTTTGTCTGGTGCTGCTCCTGGCATGCCTTCCTGCACTCTTCATTGAACCAGGGTCGATCCTTTGGCTTGATGGCAATGGTTGAGTGGGGGATATGTCATGCCATGAGGTTACAGATTGTGGTTGAATGCAATTCTGCTGCTGGTGATAGTCCACAGCGTCTCATTGATGTCCAGTTGCTAGATCTGTTCGGAACCTATCCCATTTAGCACTGTGGTAGTGCCACACAACACGATGGACAATATCCTCAATGTGAAAATGGGATTTCATAAGTAAGGGGGAAGAAGTTACGGCTGAATGTCAAAAGAGAGGGTTATACACCCTCAATTGTGAGGGCTGAAAACATTTTTTATTAATGTTCTGCGCTCTAAGACTTAGGCTTTTTAAACTTTAGCCATGGAATTTCTGTGGCATTTGGGTCAAGTGGGATGGAAATGCCTTTGGAGTTCATTCTGGCAAATCTTGACCTTCCCCACTTATAAGTTCAGTGGCATGAAGTATGCCTGTTCATATTTTGGCAGGTGATTACAAATGATCTTCCAAAGGGGGAAACACAAGTTGCAAAATTGGGGTACATCCCATAGCTTCAGCACTATGGATACTGTTTTGTTAGGAATATATAGTTAGGAATATAGCATGCATGCACGCTAATGGCATGAGTCACACTAGACACCATTTTGGAGAGGGCAGTAGAGCAGATGTTAGGAGCATGCTCCAGGAGTATGCCGAATAGGCTGATTGTGATGTCATTCAGCATGTAATGCTGATTTAATGCCAGTGTTGCCATTTCAAACTTGTCACATCAGCAAATGTTCTATCTTAAACATGCACAGCTTAACATGCATTCAGTAACTGCAAGGATGTTACCAACCAACCCCACTGATTCCAAATCCTATTTAAAGGGAGCATAATCTATTTTTAGTTTAGTTGCTCATTGATTGATTTTTAATGGATCTGTTTGAGTTTGTTGAAATGTTTGGTGAATTGGTAAGGCCGACAAGGAATGGTGCTACATGTGGATAAGGCCTTGGTTCTAATTTCAAATGTTCTGTTCAGCCAACTTGTTCCTAGTCGTGTGTTGTAGTTACTACCCCCCTCTCCCACCCCTGATCTGCAGCATGAGAAGGAGGTGGAACAGAAGCAGGAAAGAGGACAAGCTACACAGATGGGTTAGAAGGGTTCTCAGCTAGAGGCCTAGCCATCTACTGTTTTCTGGGAATATTTCTCTTACCTTCACCTAAGCTAAGAGCAGTGTGTGCATCTTCTACATTTTACATAATGGCCTCAATTTTTCCCTTGTCAGGCATGCGCAATTGGCTGGCGTAGGAGCATTTGGGAAACAGGCCCCTGACCGCGATCAGCTCCTGACAGCGATTTCGTGCTGGCCGGCCAATTAAGGCCCGCACACCATGAAATGAGTCTTCCAAATGGTTGGGAAGGGCCAGGCGGGGGCATCGGCCTGTCATGTCCAATGCCGACCCGGCAGGCGCTTTAAAATTGGCAAAGGCAGCTCCCTGAAGGCTGCCAGGGGAGAATCTTTATTCGATCCGGAGACTAGAACAATGACCTCATCAGCGGCAGGAAATGTTAGGCGGGAGGTCAGGTCAGGTGTGCACTTGGCCCTGCATTTCCGGGATGAGTGCCTCACGGTCCTCATGGGTGTCAGGTGGGACACCCTCGTTCCCAGGGATGGCAGGAGGAGGTCACCGCACTAAACCAAAAAAGCTTGGGAGGAGGTGGCAACCAAGATCAGCAGCCATGACGTTGTGGGGCACTTGCGGTCTCTGTTGTGCGGTGCTGCAAAAGATTCAACGACCTGCTGCGCTCGGCAAGGGTGAGTACCATGTTGGCATGGATCAGTGTGGAGAAGTGTTAAGGGCTGGCCGTACCTCCGTGGAGGTCAGGGGTCTTAGAGTCTGCTTGCCAACTGTCAATGACACTGGAGTTGGCCAAGGGAGTGAGCTCAAGGGCCACGACTTGGATGTGCCCTGCAAGGTGTTCCTCGGGTAGGGTGAGCCAGGCTGCAATGATGCTGCAGGTAGAGAGTGGACAGATCTCTGTCCTTTCAGGAGAAGAGGAGCATAACAGCATTAAGATGTCAAGGACAGGCAGAGGTCCCCAAACCTCATAATCATGACGAGGTTTGAAAAGGATGCTTTAGAGCTGGAGAATCGCCACCCACTCAGTCAGTAGTGCACAGAGGTGAGAGCGTCGAATTGTGTAGTCTCATCATCAATGGGAGCCTCAAACGTTGAAAGATGATGGCTCCATGATGCAGATCGCTATTGCCTCACCAGGGCACCTGGCAAGCATAGTGACAGTGGGGTTACTTAAACTAATGACATGTCGTTGTTCTCCCTTAGATTCTTCAGCATGCATTCGAATGCAGGACTCCGAAGAGCCACCCTTGACACCAGAGGACCACTGGGCTTCAGATGCACCTGTGTCACACCATCTCTCTAAACCAGGCACCAGCGCAGATACCAGCACCTCGGTGGGCGTTAGATCGTTGGCTAGAATATTGGTGCACAGCGGTGAGGGCACTTCACACTCGCTTGAGGGACAGGCGCAGGCAGAGAGTGCCCAGGGCTGCTGGAGACTAGGACAATGCTGGATCAAGGCAGATGATGAGCCTCTGAAGTCATTCATTTGCCTGGATGTTCTGTGGAATCTGCAGGAGGATCTGATGGAGATCCATGAGGGTGCCATGGTATCTGTTGTGGAGGAGTCCACATGGAGCATGAGCACCGCATTGACCCTCATCTCTGAGCGCATTGCCTCCTTCATTGAGAGGGTGGCGACTCTCATGGAGAGGCAGCTCCAGGGACAGAATCAGGGATCCTGGGTTGCGCTAGGACCTGCAAGCCCTCACACAGGCAACAACCTCAAGTGGTCAGTGCCAGTGTGGGAAATGGATGAGGCTCCCAGTACCCCAGCTAGGAGCCCGTCCATCAATGGCGAGCTGGGAGGTCCAGAGTGACATGTTGGCACACAGCCTACTTGTTGTCTCTGTGAGCTCCTCTCAGGGTGCTCTGGGTGACGACAGCAGCTCCTCCGCCCCTCTGCCAGTGACCGTGGCATCTGATAAGGCCATGATGACTGGGGAGATGCCAGTCGTGGCACCGGCCACTCCCTCCCAGGCAGCACAGGCTCCACTGGCCAACGGACGACTGCCAAGGTCATCAAGGCCAACAAGCCGCAGAAGATGCCACTATCCTGCTGCCAGGGTTTACAGGCAACGATGCAGCTACCTCAATATGTCCGAGTTGCAATGCCGAAGGAGGCTCCGTCTCTCCAGGGAGGCAGTGACCTCCATTTGTCACATGATTGAACCTGATATCACCTTCAACTGTGTGAATGAGCACCCCATGCCAATGGATCTGAAGGTCACAGTGGCCCTCAACTTCTATGCTTCCGGTTCTTTCCAGGGATCAGAGGATGATCTCCCAGTCAGCTGTCCACAGTTGTGTCAAGCTGGAGACTGATGCTCTGTTCAGGCGGGTAATGACATTTATTCATTTCCGTATGGACGAGGCCAGCCAGGCTGAGCAAGCCAGAGGGTTTTCAGCGATTGCTGGCTTCCCCTGAATCCAGGGTGCAATCAACTGCACAATGTGGCCATCAAGGCGCAAGCCTTCGTCAACAGGAAGGGCTTCCACTTGATGAATATCCAGATAGTTTGTGACCACAAGATGCAGATTCTGCAAGTCTGTGCAAGGTACCTTAGCAGCTCCCATGATGCATACATCCTCTGACACTCCCAGGTGCCAAGGCTGTTCATGGCTTCAGCCCGACTGGATGGATAGCTGCTGGGTGACAAGTGCTATCCATTGAAAAGGTTTATTTATGACACCTCTCCGCCATCCAAGAACAGGGGCAGAGCAGCGTTATAATGGGAGTCATGCCTCCACAAGGGCGGTGATAGAGAGAACCATAGGTCTTCTGAAGATGTGTTACCGATGCCTGGACCATTCAGGGGAAGTGCTACAATGCCCTGCAGAGAAGGTGTCACTGATAGTGGTTGCATGTTGCACTCCCCACAATCTGGCACTGGCACCGGAGGAAGAGGGTCTTGAGGCAGCTCCACAGGCCACAGAGGGTGAATCCATTGGTGAGTCAGAAGAGGAGCATGGTGAGTAGAATGCTGAGGGTATGGAGGCAGACCTCTGTATCCTTCAGTGAGTCAGGGACACCAAGGACGCCTTGATCCAATACTCCCTCAAGCTGCCCCCAATGCCACTGCCAGTGAGGGGAGGGGGGCAACAAGACACAGCACTTGTAAATGTAAGTTTAAGGTGCCATGAGCACAAGAGGGACTGTTCACAGGTGATAATCTGTTCTGCCATTTCTTGTTAGTATGTTTACTGGTGTGGCCATTAGCACCAGATACAATAACGTTCATTTGTTGTGAGTGTCAAAATTATACGAATTTTGCTTTTGTTTTAATGGCCTGAGTATGCTTCACCTTTTCTTCGGTGCAGGGCACGTCAGTACCTAATGCTGGACGTGAGTGGCTCTAAACTTTATTGCACAGGCACTGAGTGGACCAGTTTCTCCCATGGTTCAAGCTAACAGTGCAGCCTTGCAGCGTGGGTTAGGATAATGCCTGCTCCTGAGCTGAGACCGCAGCATGCAGTCCAGTGGGCGAAGCTGCCGGCAATCGGTCAGGTGGGGTGGGCTGTGGTGGGTGGGGTTTCGGGCAGCCATTCAACACACTAAACCCTGGCCATCCAGTTCAGAGCTCCACAGGTGACCTCTGTGGGATCTCGCAAGCCTCCATGCACAAATGCATCCATGAGGTCACGGACGCCACCTTCACGAAGGCACACAACTTTGTGTATTTCGCCTGGGATCAGGAAAATGAGGATGGAAGAGCGCTGGGATTTGCCCAGGTCTCAGGTTTTCCACAGGTGCAGGGTGCCATGAACTGCACTCATGTGGTGGTCAGATCTCCGTGGCAACATGCAGTCAACTACACCAACCGCAAGGGCTTCCACTTGCTGAATGTTCAGCTGGTGTGCGACCACCACAAACACATCCTGCAGGTCTGTGCATGGTTCCCATGGAGTGTCCGTGATTCCTACATTATCAGTAGTTCTCAGATCCCTGATGTCTTCCAGGGTCCAGAGAGGCTGCAGAGTTGGCTACCGGGGCTTGCGGGGACAAGGGGACAGAGGGTGTGGCTGATGACACCCGTGCAATGGCCTCGGAGTGCGGCTGAGAGCAGGTACAACAAGACTCAAGCAGCAACACACATTTGGTGGAGAAAACCATTGGATGTTGAAAATGGGGTTCTGGTGCCTCGACAGATCTGGTGGAGCCCGCAATACAGTCCACAGAGGGTGCCATGCATCGTCATCGCCTGCTGCGCCCTGGTGCTGCAATGGGGGGAGGAACTGGCTAAGCAGGAGCTGCACATCCCCTCTGATGAGGAGGACGTCGACAGGGATGAGGGTGATCAGATCCTTGAAGGCAAGGGTGACTGCGATGAGACCATCCCGTTGTCCAGATGAGGCAGGCGCACTTGGGAGGCCCTCATAGCCGCTAGATTCATGGAGGATAATGATGACATGCAGTGAGGAGACTCCACAGATCCTCACTTGCATCTGTGAATGTTTGACTCCTGTCTGGCTGATGGCAGCGCACGTATCCTCTGTGATAAGGCTCCTGTCATGGAGATGCAGCAGATGCCCATAGTCCCTACATTCCAGGGGGATGATGACAACATGCAGTGGGGATACTCCATAGATCTTCACATAGCTTATGTGAATGCCCGACTCCTGTCTGGCTGATGAAAGTTTGTTTGCACTCTATGAACAGGGTCATATCATGGATATGCAGCGGGGAAATTTTTAATTTCTCCTGGTCCTATGGCATCTTTCGTGAGCTGAACCCTTCAGGACCACACTGTCACCTGACACAGATGCTGATGAGATGGGAGGGTCAACCTGACCTCAAAGGTGCTGAGAGCACACAGAAAAAATGATGGAACTCTGTGCCACCGGCCCAGGGCATTCTGGCAGCAATGATAAGCCCCATCGAGGTGCAAGCATGACTGATGTATCCAGCGACTGTGAAGGCGCACCATTAGCGACTGTGAAGGTGTGCTGGGAAGGTTGCACAAAGCACAGGAAGGAGGCCCTGGACTGATACGGCTGCCTTTATCTTGTGCAGAAACCAAGGTTTCATGTCTGAGTGACACGAATCCTGCTCATCATAACAAAGAGTCATTGGAAAGGGAGTTTCTTGGAAGTTTATTTAAAATAGTGAACATTAAGTACAAGTGATTAACACCAGTGCCCAGGCTGTGCAACTGCATATTCTTCCTAACCTTGCTGCTACATCTTGGTGCTCCTCCGACATCCACAGCGAAGGCGGAGGCAGCCTGTGATGACCTTGACAGGCGTCCTCTGGATGGCCAAGGCCTGGAGGGCCCCAGACTGCTTTTGGGGCGCTGCTGTGTGGCATGGCACCCTCCTCAGCCTGTGGAGCTGGCTGCTGGAGTCACAGGAACAGGGGATTCACATGGGCTGGATACTCCCAGAATTACCTGGGTGGATGGCCCCAGGCCGTGCACCTGCTGATCCTCCTCCCTATGGTGCCCAAAGGCCTCTGGGTGACTCCTTGAGGTGGAGGGGAAGCTGGAGTGAGAGTGAGCTGCCCCACACCCCTCTCGTGTTGACACTGTTGGAGGCCAACTATGGCATCAGCAATGGAGTTCAGCCTATGCAGCAGGGCAGGACCCATGTTCTGGACCATGGTCTCCATGGCGGCCGCCATCCTACTAGTGCACTGGCAGGCCTGCACTATCACCTCAGACTGAAGGTGGACGGACTCCTCCATCATGCCTTGCAATCTGAGGAGTGCAGCAGACACCCCTTCCTGATATTCCCGAGCTTGCCTTTGCAGCTCCAGCAACTGAGGCACGACCGAGTCCAGAGGCTCCTCATCTGACTAGGACTCAGCAGATTTCTGGTCTCCACAGTTCTCCAAATGCTAGAAACCTGGGAAGACCCTGCCACCACCTGCTGTGGATCAGATTGTGACCCCATGGCTACTCTAGGGCCAGGTCCCACTGAGGTGTATGTCTCTGCACTTGTGGAGGGTGTGGGTGAGCGCTGTGACGGGTCTTCAATGAGGGTGGCATCAGATTCTTCTTCTGAGGTGTCTTCAGGCTTGAGTCGAGGACCTGGGTCGTGGACCCCCTTGGCTCCTCCCAGATGTGTTTGCAAAAGCAAGGAGAGACAATTAGTACATGCTAGGGGACTGGGGAACAGGGGAACTGACTCACAGCATGGTTGTCTGATGGATGTTGCACTGCCATTTTGCTCATTTGGTTGAGCACCACCAACCTCACCATCAGCACAGGAATGGTCCTGATCATCGCCGGCCAGCTGGATGACTCTATTTTCAAAGTCCGTGAGGACCTTATGCCAGCTTGTCCTGCATAAATACAAATGGAGAGAGTGTAAGCAGGAAGCCTGCCAGGCCAGATAATAAGGATGCCTGGCATGCATGGGTGGTGAGTGGTGCCGGGGCGGGATGAGGACATGACTCGGAGGGCAGCTGAAGCTGTGTGTGAGAATGGTGATATCCCTTGAGCTAGCAGTGAGTGAGATCCCTGTGAATGGGCTTGTGAACATGTGAATAGAGAGTGAAGAGAAGAGTGACTTACCCTGGCAGAAAGGAGGAAATCATTTATCCTCTTACGGCACTGGGTGGCTGTCCTCTTTTTCAGGGCATTGGCACTGACCACCGCTGCCACCATCTCCCATGCTGGATTTGGTGACCTTGCTTGCTGCTTTTCGCCTAGAGAACTTTGCAGCGGGCCTCCACTGCGCCCAGTAGGCGGTCAAGGGAGGTGTCACTAAACTTGGGGCAGAATGTGTCCTCAATTTGGCAGCCATCAGTTCCCAGCAGCTTCCTATCCCTTGAAGACTGCTAGTTCTTTGGAAGAGAGGCTTTTAAATGTGGTGTCCAATTTACTGAAGACCTGAGGTGACGGTGAGGCAGGCGAATCAGAGGCCGCCCCACTAGCGACCTGGCATGTTTCCCAGTTAATGAGGCACCGGGAATGGGACAATATTGGATGAAAAACCGCCTTTGCGGCTGGCAGGCAAAACATCCTTTTTTCAGTCTGCTACTGCACTTAGTTCAAATCTGGGATGATTCCGCCCATTGACGTTTTGTTCATCTTTGAGAAAAGTGTGTGAGAAATAAATTAGCCTTCTTCATTTTAAAAACAGAAAAGCTTGCTACTGGGTTATTTAAAACAACTCAGTTACTTTAAGGGTAAGAAAATACACACACCCACATACAAATATATTTGATCATGAGCAATAAAAGGTAACACCTTAAAGATTGTCTGTAACATGAGAAAGAATAATTAACTGGAGGAAAGCCAACTTCAATGGGGTAAGAATGTATCTGGGCCAGATAAATTGGCAGGAAAATGAAGTGCTAGTTCAGGCACAGTCAAGATACATTCCCACGGAGGGAAAAGGCAGGAAAAACAAATCCAGAGCTCTCTGGATGACCAAAAATATGGAGATTAAAGAAACAGATTGCTCTGACTGATCAATGCCCTGAATATTTTTAAAGGCTAGTTCAGCCTTAGAACTGAATTTTTGCTCACCCTTCCTAGGTTTTTTGACTCTAATCGATGAGGATTCATAATGGACCTCCACCTGATCTGGTGGAGTCCTTTAGCTGCATAATGGATTATTCTTCTGCCCTTCACCTCCATGTCTGCAATGGAGCTTCTTTTTAGGTGATCTCAAGCTGTGTCTTCAGTTCAGGTGCACTCCAGTCAGGTCAGAATGCTGTTCCGTCAGTTTTTCAGATTCTGGGGTCGGTCACCTGCTTCTCTGAAGTTCTGAGTTTGTTCATTAGCTGCCACCAAGCTGTAAGGTTGTTTGGTGTCTCACTAAGAGGTCTGGAGGTTTGTGTAGATGAACATAAACTATTTATTGTTAACGCACAACTCATATCTCCAAGGTATAGCCCTATCTAGGTGCTATCTTCATGTCAACTTCCCTTAGACTCCTCTACACACAGTCTAACATCATGTGACTCTCTACTTCACAATATGTGCAGTATTGTTCTCCAGTCCCTTGGTATGTCGAACACCCTCACACTATATATAAGTCATTAAATCAATAGGCAATAGAATATAAGAGTACAAGAGCAAAGTAGTTATGTTAAACATGCATAGGAACATAGGACTTAGAAGCAGGGGTAGGTCATTCAGCCCTTCGAGCCTGCTCAACCACTTAATAAGATCATGGCTGATCTGGCTGTGGTCTTAACTCCACTTTGCTGTCTGCCCCCTTGAGCTAGCAGTGAGTGAGATCCCTGTGAATGGGCTTGTGAACATGTGAATAGAGAGTGATGCCCTTGTCTATCAACAATCTATCTAACTGTGCCTTGAATAAATTCAATGACCCAGCCTCCGCTTCCTTCTGTGGAAGAGAATCCCACATATTAATGACCCTTTCAGAGAAAAAAAAATTCTCCTCATCTCCATCTTAAATGGTAGACCTCTTATTCTTAAAACTCCCCTGGTTCTTGCCCCTCCCACAAGTAGAAATGTCTTCCCATTATCTACCCTATCAAATCCTCTCAGGATCTTATAGAGGTGATCACTAAGATCACCTCTTGTTCTTCTAGATTTGAATGGATATAGGCCCAACCTGTTCAACCTTTCTTCTTAAGATAAGCCCTTCATCCCAGGAATGGGTTGAATGAACCTTTGCTGAACTGCTCCTAACACAATTATATCTTTTTTCAAATAACGAGACCAAAACTGTTCACAGTATTCCTGGTTCAACTTCAACTGGAGTATTGCATCCAGTTCTGGTGCTGCACTTCTGGTGAAGATGTGAAGGCATTAGGGGGAGTGCAGAAAAGTTTCACGAGAATTGTTCCAGGGATGAGAAACTTCAGTTACGTAGGTAGAATGGAGAAGTTGGAGCTGTTTTCCTTGGAAAAGAGGTTTAGAGGAGATTTAACAGACGTATCCAAAAT
This sequence comes from Cetorhinus maximus, assembly GCF_964194155.1. Lineage (NCBI taxonomy): Eukaryota > Metazoa > Chordata > Chondrichthyes > Lamniformes > Cetorhinidae > Cetorhinus > Cetorhinus maximus. The sequence continues at coordinate 26,106,826 of NC_135889.1, forward strand.
CATGAGGGCTCTGGAGAGAGTAGATTGGGGAAAGATGTTCCCACTAGCGGAAGGCTTAAGAGCAAGAGGGCACAGATTTAAGGTAATTAGCAAAAGAAGCAATGGAGACGTGAGAAAAAACTTTTTCACGCAGCGAAAGGTTAAGATCTGGAATGTGCTGCCTGAGAGTGTTATGGGGACAGTTTCAACTGAGGAACTCAAGAGGGAATTAGATTATTATTTGGAAATAAGGAATGCAGAGAGGTAGAGGGAGAAGGCTGAATGGCTTCCTTCTGTGCTGCAACAGTTATATGATTCCATGAAGAGAAAAAGGAAGAGGATGAGCAGGAGCTGGCCAGCAGATCCCTTTTCCAGCCAGGATGTCTGTGTTCACCTCATCTTATTACGGTTCAACTGAACATGCCCCAAATCCCCATCGTATAACATTCACACACCTTACCATCCCTTTTGTCAGACCATCACAGTGTCCTCTAGGCCACAATGCTGAAGTAAAAGCCACCACAAAGCAACTATTCCAAACTAATGTTATCCAACAAACTATCAATATTCCATACAGTAGTGATCTAATATTTTTGTGTAGGCATACATATGAACATACAAACAAGGAGCAGGAGTAGGCCATTTGGCCCCTTGAGCCTGTTCCACCATTCAATAAGATCATGGCTGATCTGATAGTAACCTTAAATCTGCATCCTGCCTACCCCCGATAACCTATCATCCCCTTGCTTACAAAGAATTTATCCACCTCTGCCTTAAAATATTCAAAGACTCTGCTTCCACTGCCTCTTCAGGCAGAGAGTTCCAAAGACTCACTGCCCTCTGAGAGAAAAACATTTGCCTCATCTCCCTCACTGTCTGCCTTTTGGGCCCCTTTGGCTAGCCTAGTGATCCTACGCAGCGCTACCTCAGGCAGCCCACTTTTTTCATTGAATGTGCCTTGGGTTGAAAAGTTGGCTGGCACCAGGAAAACATTTCTGTGTTGGGGAGTAAATTGTGGGTGGGGTGGGGTGGAAATAAGGATGGATGTGCACAAACTTCAAACACAGGGTGTTTTTATTTCCAGTGCACATGGAATTTTTTTTACTACTCTAGAGTAAATAAGCTCTACTAAATATCCATTTCAAATTTAATTTTCCTCTATTGGTCTTAATCTTCTGGCTTTCTTTAAAGGAAGAATTTGGATCTGCTTTATGTCACCCATTCAGTACTTCTATGCCATATGAGGTTCTTTTTAACTGTATGTTTTCTGGACTGTAGACCTTCTGATCATAATTCAGCCCTTTATTGATAATTAGGTAATTTTCCTTCACAATTCTGTCTGAAATTGGCCGAGATCACAGTGGAAAATGGGGAGATGAGGCATATTCTCACTTCACTTTCTGATTGGGATTTCATTCCTCACCTTTGTTCAGAGTACTGCTGCCTGCTCCTTTCCCACTTGCCACAAAGGGGTCCAGGTTCTGGTGGATTTTTAAAATATTTTTCCAGCCATTTTACTGTCACTTTCCTTGGCTTGTCTGTGAGCCCTGAAAAGCGATGTACTGTTAGATGAAGGACCTTAGAAATGTCTGTTCTGCCCCAGTGTTGAAGGGCAGGCTCTTAAGATCTACTTTAACTACTAGCTACTTTAAGGTCCCTTTTTGAATCTTCTGGTACAACAGTGTTCCCACTTTGCACTGAAGGACAATCCGCTGCGTGTCAGCTGTGCGCACTTATTGAGCCCCAACTCAAAGTTTGGGAGGGCATGGAGGTGATGGATGGATGTCCCATAACACGGGAACTCCAGTAAGAAGATGGGAATTTCTCCTTAGGAGAAAAGGGCAGTATGTTCTGCGCGGCATGGACGAAGATCAGAAGTTGTGCCTATAATTTGGTGTTTATGAGTATACTTGGAAACCCAGGTCGGCCATTGTTGATGCCATCTGAGTCTGGTAATTGAAGAGGGCTTAAAAGGAGCCCTGACGATCCAAGAAGGCAGCCGAAGGCTGGTGACTCTGTGCTGCAGGCTGTTGGGGTAAAGGTGTCCCTTTGGAGCAGTAGCACATTCTGCTTGGCGCAGCCAAAGATCTGAAGTCGTGCTTGTGATATATACTGAGAATCCAGGGGAACGGATCTCGGGAGAGGAGGTTGAAATCCTGGGAGGTGGGCTATCATTGAAGCCGTCCGACTTGGAGTAGCTTTGGAGTGAATTACTAGGCGATATCTTCAAAGATGAAGACTGGAATCTCTCGTGAGAGAGACATTGTTTCAGTGTAATTGTTGACTCACAGTGTCACTGACATCTAGGTGGGATGTTAAGAAATCCATGGATTCTGTCTTGGTCGCATCTGCCATTTATTGTGTAGTGTTGGCTTGTTAATTCACATGTATCTCATACTTGCCCTGAGTATTAGAGTATAAAGTAGATATTGTAAATCATTTTATCTTTCTGACCTTGTACAGTAAAGTTAATTTTTACTTGTTTAAAACCTGTGGAATCCTATGGCTTTCTTCACTGAGCAAGTGTCTTGAATCTCAAACTTTGTCTACTTTAAACAAAATGTTATTGGTCCCTAACCAGATCTTACCAACAACTTCGGGGTCCAGCCCAGGGTTGTAACAAGTTTAATTATGAATTGTTGGAGTTTGCAGTGCCTCATTGTGATGAATGATTAATGCAGGTGCCATTACAACTTATAAGGGAAAATTAAATATTTGAAACAGGCGGAGATAAAGAACTCTGAAGATAGTAAAAGGAAGTGTGATTAGTTTGGATGGCTCTAGCAAAGAGCTGGCACAGACATGGGGAAGAATTTTGCCCTATTGGGGGGGAGGGGGGGCAGGAGCAGTTGCAGGTGCGGGCAGGCGCGCTTCCGATCGGCATCCCTGATTGGGGGCACACCACCATTTTACATGGGCATGCCAATTAAGGCCCGCTATGCGCTCTCTGTGCAGGCAGGAGGATTCCCTGAGCTGAGAGTGCACTCTCCTTGAGGCTAAGTGTTGCCTCAGGGAGGTCGGCTCCAAATGTAAAAATGGTAAAGGTACAAAAACAAAATTTCTCTGACATGTCCCCTCGTGTGACCCTGTCACATGAGTTGGGACATGTCCATCACTTGAAATCAAACATTTATTAAATTTCTTTAAACCCTCATGAAACCTCATCCCACCCGTGGATGAGGTTTCATGTTTTTCGTGAAGCCCGCCAGAGCTCCTGGCCTTCCCGCCGACCCTAAGGTTGGACAGGCAGGTCCATTAATGAGGTTAATGGCTTTGTCAATGGCCTCAATAGGCCGTTGACAGGTCAGTGGGTGGACAGCTGACTCGGCTGACCTGAAAATTGAAATGACGGGGGGTGATGTCGGGAGTTTCACCCAATGTCATCCCGCGTCATTTTACGCGTTGGCGAGCGGTAATTTGCCCCCCACTCGCCGACCTAAAGATCCTGCCCATGATGTACTGAATGTCGTCTGTCTGTTTTTAAACTTCTCTGGTTCCATGATCAAATACCTTGTACGTTGACCTTTATTGTATATCACAGCAGCTAACTTTTAATTGCTTAACATGTTGCTGGGACATCAAAAGTAATGGCCCTTTTTTGTATTTATTGGGGCATGCTTTCCAAGCAAAATTCTGGGGAAATTGCGGAAGGTTGAAGTTATAGGCTGTATACTTGGATTTACATGTTTCCCTGATCACACTGAAGCTTTGACTACAGGGCATGTTTGAAATAATTTTCTAATCTTTCTTCCCAAGAATAAACCTGGTTGGCATGTTGGATGTCTTTTTTTCAATTCTTTCATGGGATGTGGGTGTCACTGGCTAGGCCAGCATTTATTGTCCATCCCTAATTGCCCTCAAGAAGGTGGTGGTGAGCTACCTTCTTGAACCGTTGCAGTCCATGTGGTGTAGATGCACCCACAGTGCTGTTGGGGAGGGAGTTCCAGGATTTTGGGTGGGTTAGGCTGTGCCTTTTGCCAGTACATTTTGGTGATATGGCAGGGTGAGAGATAGCAAGGGAATGGTGGAGTGCATTGGGAGAGGGGGAAAGTCAGTGATAGCAGTGCAGTCAGGAAAGATGGCAGACTGTAGGGGTTGGTGATGCAGCAGGTTGAGAGATAGCAAGGCAATGGTAGAGAGTACTGGAGATAAGGGGGAGTCAGTGATTGCAGTGTAGTCAGGAAAGATGACAGACTGCAGGGGAGAAATCCTATGGTCTGGGGTTTGGAAAGTGGCGGGGGGAAGCATTGAGAGAGGGGGACATAAGAAGCTGACAATTTACAAGTGGGAGATTCTGGGGGGGGATGATGGGGGGGAGGGTTGACGGTCACGGGGGGGTTGGCGATTGTGGGGGGTTTGGTGACGAAGAGATAGCAGGGTTTGAGTTTGCAGGGTTGCTTGTTGGGCTGCGAGGAAACACTCCTGCTTCACTTAGTCCACAAACAATACTGTGAAGACACTTACCTTTTGCATATAGCCCTTCTTGCATCTTCTCTGTTGCCAGGTTTCTGGAGGCCACCAAAACCCAGCCGACATGAGTTAAAAATATACACCGTGCACGGAAACAGGTAACCTCCCTAAAAGGTTTCAATGACTGACCTGCCTCCTGAGATTGGGTTGGTCGCTTACAATGCCCTCAGCCCACTTCTGTTAAGATGGGAAATGGGTGGAATTAAAGTGGCTTGGGTTTGAGTTTGACAGTTTTAAAATCTTAACTTCCCACCTGACCAAAACTAACCTGTTTGGGGCATTAAAACTTACCCTCTTTTAAGCTACATTAACTGTATTCTTAGAAACAGTATTTTTTAGGCAATGTTTTTATTTATCGTTAGTAAATTTAATTTCTCAATAGTCTCTCAAAACAGAAAAACATTTGTAGAAGGATTTAGATTTGAAATGCAATTACACATAATTGTCTATGCTACTCCCCTAATTATATTACTGTCAATAGGTCTGACAAGTTTACATTTGTGTAAATGTTCATTTATGTAAGTTCATTCATGTAAATGGAAGGCAGTAGGAATACAAGCACTGACTAGTTTGAAGGAATTTTTAAATATTTATTCGTTTATGGAACGTGGGTGTCACTGCCAATCCCTAATTGCCCATGAGAAGGGGTTGGTGAGCCACCTTCTTGAACCACTGCCGTTTATGTGGTGTAGGATTTGTTAGGAAAGGAATTCCAGGATTTTGACCCAGCTACAGTGAAGGAACAGTGACATAGTTCCAATTCAGGATGGTGTGTGGCTTGGAGGGGAATTTGCAGGTGGTGGTGTTCCCATGCCAATGCTGCCCTTGCTTTTCTAGATGGTAGAGCTTGTGGGTTTAGAAACTGCTGTCGAAGGAGCCTTGGTGAGTTGCTGCAGTGCAGATGATACACGCGCTGCCACTGTGTGTCGCTGTGTTCCAATCCCTGGCCGGACCCCAGGTTGTGGGGGAGAAGTAATTAGGGGCCAATAATATTTTATTTAAAGTGATCAAATTTTGAGATTCAAGGTGATTGGTGAGTGAATAAAGCCACAAGATTCCGCCGTTTTGGAACAAACAAAAATAAACTTTACTATACAAGTTCAGAAAGATAAAACAATTTACAATATCTAATACTCTAACTTTCATGTGAATTAACAGGTGAACAATGGTCAGATACACCACACTTTGCAATAAATAACAGATGCGACTAAACAGGTTTCATGGATTTCTTGACAACCCACCCAGACGTTAGTCACATTGTGAGCCAACCGATCTTACTGAAACTTCGTCTTTCTCGGAGGGTGTCCAATCCCCAACTTTGAAAATCTCACCTTGAAATTCTGTCCAAAAGTCTCTCCAACTCAGACAGCTACAACGGCAGTCCACCTCGCAGGGTTTCAATGTCACCTTCCGAGACTACGTTCCCCTAGATTTCTGAGTACACTCAAACACTAGCTCACAAGCACAGTTTCAGCTCTTTGGCTGCGCCAGGCAAAACAACAATGCTCCAAAGGGGTACTTCTGCCCCAACAGAGTCACCAGCCTTCTCAGGTCTTCAGGGTTTCTCTCAAGCCCACTTAATTTAAAATCTACTCCCTGCAGCTCTTTCTTTAATTTGAAGCCTATTTCTCTGCTCCTTTCTTATAACTTAATGGGATCTATTTTTGTCCCCTGTCTTTTATCCCTTACCTGGGTCTTCCTTTTCTTCCTTCTCCTTGTCCCCCACCTGGTTTGGGACCACTCCCTGTCCCCTTCCCTTGTCCCTTTACGTGGGACACTGCACCTGACCTGGGTTTCACGCTGTTCTTCTTTTTGTTCAGGTGTGCAGGGCCAGTCCTCGGCCTGAAGATTATAAAAATACTGCGAAAGGTTTGAGGATCTTCAGGAATCAGAGTTCCTGACCTTCGAACTTCAGACTAAGGTAAGTATAGGTTTCATCACAGGTGGAAGGGGTGAATGTTTGAGGTGGTGGATGGGGTTAGATTCAAGTGCTTTGTCCTGGATGGTGTCAAGTTTCAAGAGCAATTATGAGGGCAGGAAAGCACAGCTAGCTAAAGTAAACTGGCAAATTAGGTTAAGGGATAGGTCAATGCAGATGCAGTGGTGGACATTTAAGGGGATATTTCAGAATACACAGACTAGATACATTCCAACACGAAAGAAAAATTCCAAGGGAAGGACCCAGCATCCGTGGTTAACTAAAATAAAATTATACATAGTGTCAAAATTAAAGAAAAAAAGCATATAATTGCACAAAGATGAGTGGCAGGTCAAAAGGTTGGATGGAATATAAAAAAACAGCAAAAAAGATTGATAAGGAAGGAAAAGTTAGAGTACGAGAGAAAGCTGGCTATAAATATAAATATTTCTATAGAAATACAGGTGGTGTACAGTTTCTATGGATATTTAAAAAAGAAGAGTTAACAAAGTGAGCTAAAAGCACAAAACTGTGGATGCTGGAAATCCAAAACAAAAACAAAAATACCTGGAAAAACTCAGCAGGTCTGACAGCATCTGCAGAGAGTCCAAATGACTCTTCATCAGAACTAAGGAAAAATAGAAAAGAGGTGAAATATAAGATGGTTTAAGGGGGGTGGGACAGGTAGAGCTGGATAGAGGGCCAGTGATAGGTGGAAATTGCCAAAATATGTCATAGACAAAAGGTCAAAGAGGTGTTGATGGTGACGATATTAGCAAAGGAATGTGCTAATGGTGACATTAAGGGTAGAAAGCAGGATGAGCAAGGTACAGATAGCCCTAGTGGGGGTGGGGTGGGGGGAAGGGATTGAAATAGGCTAAAAGATAGAGATAAAACAATGGATGGAAATACATTTAAAAATAATGGAAATAGGTGGGAAAAGAAAAATCTATATAAATTATTGGAAAAGTGGGGATCGGAAAGGGGGTGGGGATGGAAGAGAGAGTTCATGACCTAAAGTTGTTGAACTCAATATTCAGTCTGGAAGGCTGTAAAGTGCCTAGTTGGAAGATGAGGTGCTGTTCCTCCAGTTTGCATTGAACTTCACTGGAACATTGCAGCATGCCAAGGACGGACATGTGGGCATGAGAGCAGGGTGGTGTGTTGAAATGGCAAGTGACAGGGAGGTCTGGGTCATGCTTGTGGACAGACCGAAGGGGTTCTGCAAAGCGGTCACCCAGTCTACGTTTGGTCTCTCCAATGTAGAGGAAACCGCATTGGGAGCAACTAGGGCTATCTGTACCTTGATCGTCGTGCTTTCTAACCTTAATGTCACCATTAGAACATTTCTTTGCTAATATCACCCCCCTGTCAACACCTCTTTGTCCTTGTATCTATGTCATTTTTTGGCAATCTCCACCTATCACTGGCCCTCTATCCAGCTCTACCTGTCCCACCCCTCCTTAAACCATCTTATATTTCACCTCTTTTCTATTTTTCCTTAGTTCTGATGAAGAGTTATTTGGACTCGAAATGTTAACTGTATTCCTCTCCGCAGATGCCGTCAGACCTGCTGAGTTTTTCCAGGTATTTTTGTTTTTGTTTAGCAAAGTGAGCATTGGTCCAACAGAAAGTGAGTCTGGGGAATTAATAATGGAAAATAAGGAGATAAGGTGCCAGCATTTTGCATTGGTCTATCAGTCTTCACTATAGGTGATACAAGTAACATCCCAGAAATAGTAGTAAATCAGGAAATGGAAAGGAGGGAGGAACTCGGTGAAAATTACAATCATCAGGGAAGTTGTACAGAGAAAATTGTTGAAGCTGCAGGCTGACAACTCCCTGGGTCCTGACTGACTTCATCCTAGGCTCTTAAAAGAAGTGGCTAGTGAAATAGTTGATGCGTTGGTTTAAATTTTCCAAAATTCCCTAGATTCGGGGAAGGTTCCATTAGATCGTAAAATAACAAATGTAACTCTTTTATTCTAAAAGGGGGGGTGAGGGGAACAGAAAGCATGAAACTACAGGCCAGTTAAATTAATACCTGTCATAGGGAAAAGTACATTATAGCAGGGCACTTGGAAAAATTCAGGGTCATCAGGCAGAGTCATCCAATTTATTAGAGTTCCTTGGAGAAGTAACATATGCTCTGGATAAAGGGGAACTGGTGGATGTACTGTGTTTAGATTTCCAGAAGGCATTTAATAAGGTGCCACATCAAAGATTATTGCGAAAAATAAAAGCTCATGGTGTAGGGGGTAACATATTGGCATGGATAGAAGATTGGTAAGCTAACAGGAAACAGAGGTTTGGCATAAATGGGTCTTTCTCTGATTGGCAAGGTGTAATGAGTGGTGTGTCACAGGGATCAGTGCTGGAGCCTCAATTTTTTACAATTTATACAAATGGCTTGGATAAAGGGACACAAAATAGGTAGGATAGTCAGATGTGAAAAGGACACAAAGAGGCTACAAAGGGATATACATAGATAAAATGAGTGGGCAAACACCTGGCAAATGGAGTATAGTGTGGGAAAATGTGAAATTGTCAATTTTGGCAGGAAAAATAAAAAAAGAAGCATGTTATCTAAATGGTGAGAAATTGCAGAGCTCTGAGATGCAGAGTGATCTAGGGGTCCTGGTGCATGAATCACAAAAGGCAAGTATGCAGGTACAGCAAATAAGTAGGAAAGCTAATAGAATGCTTTCATTTATTGCAAGGGGAACTGAATACAAATGTAGGGAGATTATAGGTATCGGTGAGACCACATCTCGAGCACTGTGTACAGTAAAGGTCTCCTTATTTAAGGGAGGGTGTGAATGCGTTGGAAGCAGTTCAGAGAAGGTTTATTAAACTAATGCCTGGATTGAGCGGGTTGTCTTATGAGGAAAGGTTGGGCAGGCTAGGCTGAAGTTTAGAAGAGTAAGAGATGATTTCATTGAAACATATAAGACCCTGAGTGGTCTTGACAGGGTCGATGTGGAGAGGATGTTTCCTCTTGTGGGAGAATCTAGTATTAGGGGTCACCATTTAAAAATAAGGGGGAGGATCTTCCGCTCGGCGAGGGGGAGCAAGGCCCGCTCGCCGGCGCTTAAAATGACATGGGATGCCGTCGGGTGGAACTCCCGACATCACCCCACGTCATTTCCATTTTCAGGTCGGCAGGGGCGCAGCTGTGCGCCCGCCAACTTGTCAACGGCCTATTGAGGCCATTGAAAAAGTAATTAACATCATTAATGGGCCTGCCCATCCAACCTGAAGGTTGGTGGGCAGGCCAGGAGTCCTGGAGGGCTTCAGAAAAAGCCATGAAACCTCATCTATGGGTGGGATGAGGTTTCATGAGGGTACTTAAATATTTAATAAAGGTTTCAATAAAAGTTATAGACGTGTCCCAACTCATGTGACAGTGTCACTTGAGGGGACATGTCAGGGAAATCTTTCTATAATTTGTTTAACAATTTTAAATTTGGAGCTGCTCTCCCTGAGGCAGCACCTAGCCTCAGGGAGATCAGTGCGCTCTTTCACGCGCATGTGCAAAAGGGCACACTCTCGGCTGAGGGAATCCCCCCCCACCTGCACAAGGAGCGCATAGCGCTTCCTGGTGGACGTCACGTTGGGCGGGCCTTAATTGGTCTGCCCAAGTAAAATGGCGGTGCACCCCCAATCGGGGGCGCCTGCCCGCGCCCGCAACTGCACTTCCCCCCCAACGGGGGGAAAATTTTTCCCAGTTAGGACAGAGATGGGGGGGGAAATTTTTTCTGTCAGAGAGTTGTGAGTCTTTGGAACTCTCTTCCTCAAAAGGCAGTGGAAGCACTTTTAAGGGAGAGGTAGATAGATTCTTGATAAGCAAGGGGGTGAAAGGTTATCAGGGGTAGGCGGGAATGTGGATTTGAGGTTATATTCAGATTAGCCATGATCTCATTGAATGGTGGAGAAGGCTCGAAGGGCCAAGTGGCCTGCTCCTAATTCTTATGTTCGTATATATGTATGTTCGTATGTTTGTGTTCCATCGCACTGCTGATTTACGTCTCATGGATGATGGACAGGTATTGGGGAGTCAGGGGATGAGTTACACATGCAGAACTCCCAGCCTTGGACCTGCTCTTGTAGCCACACTGTTTATATGGTTAGTTCAGTTCAGTTTCAGGATGTTGATAGTAGGATTAGCCAGCAATTCAGTGGGGAATTCAGTTGACCTGCACCGGAATTTTATGTGGAGGTGATAGCCCTGCCCTGAGGCTGAAAAGTCAGAGAGAGCCTGCCTCCACTTGGTCGGATCACCCTGTAGTGATTTAACAGCTCATGGCGAGATATCCTCCCCTATAAGTGAGGAAGTCCCAACTCTGAGAGCTGCCAGCCAATCAAATGGCTACAAGCAGTTGCCAAAGAAGCAATAACATGGACCTGGACTTAAACGTTAAGTCCATGTTTTGCTAGGGCTAGGCTGGGTGAGGAGGGTTGGATTGGTGGGTTCATCAGGGCAGTAGGGGTGGGGGGGAGAAAGCAGGTTAAGGGGAAGTACCTTGGAGTGGGGCCTCCATTGGGCACAGGTGGGGCCTAGGGCTGGATGGGATGCATCTGAGGACACTGAGGGAAATAGGGCAGAAATTGACGATGCATTGGCTATAAATTTTCAATCTGTAGTATTTGAGTGTTCCCGGCTTTCAGAGTAAATATGGGACTGGGGAAATATGATTATGTAAAGGGAGACACATGATTGTAGTGGTAGTGTAGCTCATGGCTAGGACTGAATCCTGTATATAGATATATACTTGGTAATAAACAGTTACTGTTGACACAAGTAAGCCTCTTGGCCTTTTCAGCACACAACATACAACATGGCAGCAGTAGGTGAAGGACCCCGAAATTTCCAACAATAAAAAATTGAAGAAAACCGCAGTCTGACCTGAAAACACATGCCAAACCTGTGGACTTTGAAGACACAGCTGGAAATCATCAGAACAGCTCTCACAGACATGCAGGTTGAAGGACTCCTCCAGAGCATCTGGTGGTCCGTTGCAAAACCTGATCAAAAGCAGAGTCAAAGGACCTAGCAACGATCCAAGGAGGATGAACACACTTTAAAAAAGGCTTTAAAAACCTTTTAAGTACAGCGCAGAAGCCAGGCAGCACTAGCAGATCATTTGTTTAAAGGAGCGCAGTTTGAAGAACGTGCTTAGATAATGTTTCTGCCCGGTTTCGAACCGGGGACCTTTCGCGTGTGAGGCGAACGTGATAACCACTACACTACAGAAACTGCCGTTTGAAGAACGCTGAAGCCTGGGTCCAGAGTCGGTGCCATAGCACACCATAACCCAGGCCACGCCCAAAAAAAGGTAGGAACAAATCAGCTTTAAATTCAGTCCTCCAGAGCCAGCAAAGCAACTTGCTGGCCATAACAATCTTTTTAATGATTTTCCCTAGAAATCGGAGAAGTTTTAAAACGCCTCAGTAACTGCGGAACCGGGAAAAAAAGCAGCAAGCACAGTAAAACTAACTTATCGCAGCACCATTTAAAAAATTTATAGCAAATCTGTCCGGAGCTGAAAACAGCAATGGATGCAAAATTTACATAGCCAGGTCTATTTGGTCAAGGAGCATGCTGTCATTGAGTATACCATATTGGAGACGTAAGATGTTTTGGTGACCTCAACTGGGGCTTAACAGCAGAATTTTCTGCACTCTTGTGGAGGCAGTTAACCCAGTTCCTTTCCATAATCTTCTTCAGCTGGACCAGTTGGATCAATGGACACCTGAATGGGGCCGGAACCCATTGTCACTTGTAACTGCATCCACACCGATCTGTCCACCAGATCTGGTGGCCTTTGGTGAAAAGCAGAGGTCCAACAATGAACTGGAGGGGAGAAATAAAAAGATGGAAAATAAGATCACCCAGTCACAGGAGAAAATACTGTAGCTAGAAGAAGAAACATTGCTAATGCAGAATCTACAGTAGTACATGAAGGTTTGGGAAAAGATAATGCAGAGATGAAAACATTGAGATTAGAAAACAGTTCTAAGGAATTAAATGAAAAACACCAGGCCAGCCAAACCTACGGAAAGGCAATGAACTACTTCAGAGAGAAAAGACCAAAATAATGAAGGTGAATTTTGAACTTCAAGAAGATGTACCACAACAGATCACAATTAAAAATCCCCCAAAGATTCAGGAATCAGGGGCTACGAGCAGTCGTCAATCTAAGTGTAAAGCATGGCGGACGACATCGACAAAATGGACCAGCGTCAAGTCCATGAGAGAACATACCCTGCTTAAAGAAAGGGATAAACTCATGACATCTGCCTAAGGAAGGCTGATAAGGAGAAATGCAACAGCAAAGAGTGCAAGAGAAGGATTAAACATGGAAACTCAAATGAAACACCATGTACTGTAACTTCTACTCCAGATGAACCAAGTCAGATCAAAGAGTGAAGCCCACCACTCCTCCAAACTTCAAAAGAACACAATCAGGCAGAGTAGTGTAACTTCCAGACCATTCGAACCTTTAAACCTTGGGGGTAAGGGGTAGCATGTAAATATTAATGTAAATATATTTGGATAAAGAATAGGGGGAGGTTGTAGTATTAGATTGTTCAGGGAAATGATTAATGTGAAATTGGGGAAACAGTACTGCCCACATGATTATGTAAAGGGAGGTACATGACTGTAGTAGTATTAATGTAATATTATAGTAGTAGTCTGGCAGAAGTCTGCATGGTGATAGCTTGTGGCTAGGACTGAATCTTCTATACAGGTCAAAACAAAAACAGAATTACCTGGAAAAACTCAGCAGGTCTGGCAGCATCGGCGGAGAAGAAAAGAGTTGACGTTTCGAGTCCTCATATATTCTATATAGGTATCTATTTATGTTTGATAATAAACACATTGGAAATAAATCTACATTAGAGAGACCAAACGCAAACTGGGCGACCGCTTTGCAGAACACCTGCGGTCTGTCCGCAAGAAAGACCCAAACCTCCCTGTCGCTTGCCATTTTAACACTCCACCCTGCTCTCTTGCCCACATGTCTGTCCTTGGCTTGCTGCATTGTTCCAAGTGAAGCCCAACGCAAACTGGAGGAACAGCACCTCATCTTCCGACTAGGCACTTTACAGCCTTCTGGGCTGAATATTGAATTCAACAACTTTAGATCTTAAACTCCCTCCCCCGTCCTCACCCCGTTTCTTCCCCCTCCCTTTTGTTTTTTTCAATAATTTATATAGATTTTTCTTTTCCCACCTATTTCCATTATTTTTATATCTACAACTAATACCTTGTCAGTCTTTCCACCCCATCCCCACTAGAGCTGTACCTTGAGTGTCCTGCCATCCATTCTTAATTAGCACTTTTCTTAGATAATATCACCACCTTCAACACCTCTTTGATCCTTTTGTCTGTGACATATTTTGATTATCTGCTCCTATCACTGCTTGCTTGTCCCTACAACCACCCCACCCTCAACTTCTCTCCCCCCCGCCCCCCACCTTAAACCAGCTTATATTTCTCCCCTCTCTTAACTACACTCAGTTCTGTTGAAGGGTCATGTGGACTCGAAACGTCAACTCTTTTCTCCACCGATGCTGCCAGACCTGCTGAGTTTTTCCAGGTAATTCTGTTTTTGTTTTGGATTTCCAGCATCCGCAGTAGTTTTTTGTTTTTATCTCTGTGTTTAATTGACTGCCACTTCTCTTCAAGAAATGCCTTCCTTGAAGAAGTATTGCTCTGTTCTCCGACAGGATTTCCGCCTGTCTCTTCTGCCTTGTTCACCTTCATTGCTGTCTATTTCTCTCCTGGTGTTTGACAAGGTGTTTAATAAAACCCGCTTTCACAGCCATATTTCCTTTCTCAGTGACTGTCTCCGTCTCCGACTCTCCCCACGTGGATTTCAACTGAAATTCCATCCCTCTTGTTTCGAACCCACCCAGGATTACAGGTATCTCCGGGACATAAAACGTTTCTCGGACTGCTGTTCCCGTCGCATACTGAGATCCACACTCAGTGCCATGTGCCGCGATATGAACACACTCGACCTCTCCCTCCAGCAGCACCGCCGCACCCTTTTTCAAAGCTGCGCGTGCCCCCAGTTTCTTTTTATTCTTCGCCTCATCCGACGCCTCAACAAGAAACTTTTTCTCTTTCTCTCAAGTGCTAAGGAACGCAAGCTCCAACAACTCATCGACACCAACACCCATCTGGGACCCTCCACTCCTGCTTGTCCCTCCGTCCCCACCCCATCTTCCAATCCCAACCCCAGCCACGTATTCACTATACCCCCTGACCTTCCCCTCTCCGATGCTGAACGTTCAGTGCTCAGCAAAGGACTTAGTTTCATACCCTTACGCCCTCATCTCAATGAATTTCGGGCTCGGCACGATGCTGGACTCTTCTTCCGCCGTCTTCGTCTCCGTGCTCACTTCTTTGGGCAGGAGTCCTCTCCCCGTTCAACGGATCCTTTTACCCACCTCCAATATTCTCCCTCCACCTGGACCCCTCCCTCTGGATTCTTACCTTCTCTTGATCTTTTCATTGAGAACTGTCGGCGTGACATTAGCCGTCTCAATTTCTCTGCTCCTCTCACCCATTCTAATCTGTCTCTCTCTGAACTTACTGCACTCCGTTCTCTCAGATCCAACCCCGACATTGTCATCAAACCCGCTGACAAGGGTGGTGCTATTGCTGTCTGGCGCACTGACCTCTACCTCGCGGAGGCTGAGCGTCAACTCGCAGACACTTCCTCCTACCTCTCCCTGGACCATGACCCCACCACGGAACATCAAGCCATTGTTTCCAGGACTGTCACTGACCTCATCTCCTCTGAAGATCTTCCTCCCACAGCT
Organism: Cetorhinus maximus; assembly: GCF_964194155.1. Taxonomy (NCBI): domain Eukaryota; kingdom Metazoa; phylum Chordata; class Chondrichthyes; order Lamniformes; family Cetorhinidae; genus Cetorhinus; species Cetorhinus maximus. Next base: position 26,122,028 of record NC_135889.1, read on the forward strand.
TCCAACCTGATAGTCGCCCAACCTCGGACGGCCCGCTTCTACCTCCTACCCAAAATCCACAAACAGAAATGTCCTGGCAGCCTGTTCCTGCCCCACGGAACTCATTTCTCGTTATCTTGACTCCCTTCTCTCTCCCCTTGTCCAGTCCCTTCCCACCTACATCCGTGATTCCTCTGACACCTTACGTCACATCAACAATTTCCAGTTCCCTGGCCCCAACCGCTTCCTCTTCACCATGGATGTCCAATCCCTCTACACCTCCATCCCCCACCAGGATGGTCTGAGGGCCCTTAGCTTCTTCCTTGAACAGAGGCCCGAACAGTCCCCATCCACCACTACTCTCCTCCGTCTGGCTGAACTTGTTCTCACATTGAACAATTTCTCCTTTAACTCCTCTCACTTCCTCCAAATAAAAGGTGTGGCTATGGGTACCCGCATGGTCCCCAGCTATGCCTGTCCCTTTATGGGGTATGTGGAACATTCCTTGTTCCAGTCCTACTCCGGCCCCCTCCCACAAATCTTTCTCTGGTACATCGATGATTACTTCGGTGCTGCTTCATGCTCTCGTCGGGACCTGGAAAAATTTATTAATTTTGCTTCCAATCTCCACCCCTCCATCATTTTCACATGGTCCATCTTTGACACTTCTCTTCCCTTCCTTGACCTCTCTGTCTCAATTTCTGATGATAGACTGTGCACCAATATCCATTACAAGCCTACCGACTTCCACAGCTACCTCGACTACAGCTCCTCACACCCCACTTCCTGTAAGGACTCCATCCCATTCTCTCAGTTCCTTCACCTCCGTCGCATCTGTTCTGATGACGCTACCTTCAAAAACAGTTCCTCCTTCTTCTTTAACCGAGGTTTTCCACCCACGGTCGTTGACAGGGCCCTCAACCGTGTCCGGCCCATCACCCGCGCATCCTCCCTCACGCCTTCTCCTCCCTCCCAGAAACATGATAGGGTCCCCCTTGTCCTCACTTATCACCCCACCAGACTCCGCATTCAAAGGATCATCCTCCACCATTTCCGCCAACTCCAGCATGATGCCACCACCAAACACATCTTCCCTTCACCCCCCCTGGCGGCATTCTGTAGGGATCGTTCCCTCCGGGACACCCTGGTCCACTCCTCCATCACGCCCTACTCCTCAACCCCCACCTATGGCACCTCCCCATGCCCATGCAGAAGATGCAACACCTGCCCCTTCACTTCCTCTCTCCTCACCGTCCAAGGGCCCAAACACTCCTTTCAAGTGAAGTAGCATTTCACTTGCATTTCCCCTAACTTAGTCTACTGCATTCGTTGCTCCCAATGCGGTCTCCTCTACATTGGAGAGACCAAACGCAAACTGGGCAACCGCTGTGCAGAACACCTGCGGTCTGTCTGCAAGAAAGACCCAAACCTCCCTGTTGCTTGCCATTTTAACACTCCACCCTGCTCTCTTGCCCACATGTCTGTCCTTGGCTTGCTGCATTGTTCCAGTGAAGCCCAACGCAAACTGGAGGAACAGCACCTCATCTTCCGACTAGGCACTTTACAGCCTTCTGGGCTGAATATTGAATTCAACAACTTTAGATCTTAAACTCCCTCCCCCCATCCTCACCCTGTTTCTTCCCCCTCCCTTTTGTTTTTTTCAATAATTTATATAGATTTTTCTTTTCCCACCTATTTCCATTATTTTTAAATCTACAACTAATACCTTGTCAGTCTTTCCACCCCATCCCCACTAGAGTTGTACCTTGAGTGTCCTGCCATCCATTCTTAATTAGCACTTTTCTTAGATAATATCATCACCTTCAACACCTCTTTGATCCTTTTGTCTGTGACATATTTTGATTATCTGCTCCTATCACTGCTTGCTTGTCCCTGCAACCACCCCACCCTCAACTTCTCTCCCCCCGCCCCCCACCTTAAACCAGCTTATATTTCTCCCCTCTCCTAACTACACTCAGTTCTGTTGAAGGGACATGTGGACTCGAAACGTCAACTCTTTTCTTCTCCACCGATGCTGCCAGACCTGCTGAGTTTTTCCAGGTAATTCTGTTTTTGTTTTGGATTTCCAGCATCCGCAGTAGCTTTTTGTTTTTAGATACAGGAGTGATGCCAGAGGATGGGAGAATTACAATGGTACACCCTTGTTCACACAAGGGTGTAAGGATAAACCCAGCAACTACATGCCAGTCATTATAATCTTGGTGGTGGGGAACCTTTTAAAAATGATAATCCAGGACAAAACTAATAGTCACTTGAACGGGTATGGATTAATTAGGGAAAGTCAACATGAATTTGTTCAAAACAAATCGTGCTTAACTAACTTGATTGAAATTTTTGATGCATTACCAGAGAGGATTGATGAGGGTAATGTGACTTATGTGCTTTATATGAACTTCTGAAAGGCGTTTGATGAAGTGGCATATGAAGTGGCTTGTCATAAGGTACAGTTGCGACATGCGCATGAAGTTGGCTGAGTGACTGGTGTTACGAAAGCCATTGGACCTTCTCGTCAAGAGCAGAGGTTGGAACTCCAAGTCCCAGTAGACCTCAGAGTTTCTGCTCATGGGTGGATCAGGAGCGTGTTGCATTTGTGCAATTCAGCATTTCAAATTCTTTGAGCTCAGGACGGGCCCAGGGCACCTGCGCAAAAAAGGAAAATGTTGCGAAAACCCAGATCATCCACTGGGAGTGGAGCGACATTGCAGAGAAGCGTCTCAGACAGGGGATAGGGAGAGGTCCCAAATGGATAGGGGACAGGGAGATGTTCCAAAAGAGTCACAGATAGGGGACAGAGACAGGGGGCAGAGAAAGTTAAGGAAATGGTTCCCAAAGGAGGCTCCAAAGAGGAAAAGAGCTGCAGTTAGCAGACTTTAAGCGTTGAGGGCTCAGGATAAGCCCTGGCAATTGAAGAAGGTTCAGGAAAAGCCTTGGAAATTGACGAGGGTTCAGGAGAAGCACTGGCAATCAAAGAGGGCTCAGGTGAAGCCCTGGAGATCCAAGAAGATAGAAGGTTGGTGACTTTGTGCTGCAGGCTGTTGGGGCGAAGGTACCCTTTCAGAAAGTGAAAGTACCCCTTCAGAACAGCTGAAGAGCTGAAGATGTGCTTGCAACTTGTTTCTTGAGTGCATACTTGAGAATCCAGGGGAACAGAACCTCAGGAGATGAGATTGAAACCCTGTGCAGTGGTTTGTTGTTGAGGTCCAAGGTGGACCAACTTTTGGAGAGAATTCCAAGACAAGATCTTAAAAGGTGAGCACAGGAATCCCTCGTGAGAGAGACAGAGTTTCACAGGATTAGTTGATTCACAGTGTTTATTGATGTCTTGGTGGGTTGTTGATAAATCCAATGACTCAGTCTTAGTCGCATTTTCCATTTAGCATGCAATGTGATGTGTTCGGCCATAGTTTGCCTGTTAATTCACATATACCTTATATTAACCCTGAATGTTAGAGTATATTGTTTTGATATCATGGGGAGAATTTTCGGCTCAGCGAGCGGGGGCGGGGTCCGCTCGCTGAAGCATAAAATGACACAGGGTGATGTTAGGCATGTGTCCCAACGTCACCCCACGTCATTTGGATTTTCAGTTCAGCGGGCGCGCAGCCGAACTTTCAAAGGCCTATTAAGGCCATTTAACTATCAATTAAAATAATTAACAGAGCTGCCTGTCCAACCTTAAGGTTGGCGGGCAGGCGAAGAGCCTAGGCGGCCTTCACATTTTTCATGGAACCTCATCCACAGGCGGGATGAGATTTCATGAATGATTTTAAATTTTCTCAAAAATTTTTATTGAAATTAATGCACATGTCCCAGCTTATGTGACAGTTTCACATGAGGGGACATGTCATAAAAATTTTTTCAACACTTTATTGAACTGGTAAAACTTAAAACTAACAGAGGTGCCTCAGGGAGATTTCTGCGCTCTTTCGCGTGCATGTGCGAAAGAGCGCACTCCCAGCTCAGGGAACACTCCCCTGCCTGCACAGGGCATGCTCAGCGCTTCCGGATGCGCGTCACACTGGGCGGGCCTTAATTGGCCCACACATGTAAAATGGCAGTGCGGACCCAATCGGGGGCGCCGATCGGGTTCGCGCCCGCCCCTGCACAACGCCGCCCCCCAAAAATGGGGGAAAATTCTACCCTATATTCCTGATTTTGTATAGTAAAGTTTACTTTTGTTTGTTCAAAACCAAAATCTTGTGGCTTTATTCGATTAGCAAATGCCTTGAAGCTCAATCTTTATCTACTACTAAACAAAATGTTATTGGTCCCTACCTGGATTTTACCAAAAACTTGGAGGTATGGTCTAGAATCATAAGACAGGAAACACAAAGTGGTAAAAAGTTGTTTTTTGGACTGGAGGAAGGTGTTTCGCAGGTGTCTATACTGGGCCACTGCTTTTCTTGATTATATTAATGACTTAGACTTGGGTGTATGGCCACCCTTTTCAAAATTTGCAGATAACACAAGACTTGGAAATATTGACCCAGATCTTCTGGTCATAGAAAAGTTACAGCGCAGAAGGAGGCCATTCGGCCCATCTTGTCCATGCCAGCCCAAGGACACCCAGGTGCCCTTTCTAATCCCACCTTCCTGCACCCGGCCCATAGCCCTGCAGCTTACAGCACTTAAGGTGCAGATCCAGGTACTTTTTAAAACAGTTTAGAGTTTCTGCCTCTACCACCAACTTGGGCAGCGAATTCCAGACACCAACTACCCTCTGCGTAAAACAATTCTTCCTCATGTCCCCCCTACACCTTCTGCCACTTATCTTGAATCTATGTCCCCTGGTTCTAGAATTCTCCACCAAGGGAAACAATTTTATCCTGTCCACTCTATCTATTCCCCTCATAATTTTGTACACCTCAATCAAGTCACCTCTCAGCCTTCTTTGTTCTAAGGAAAATAACCCCAACCTATCCAATCTCTCCTCGTAGCTACACTTTTCTAACCCTGGCAACATTCTTGGTCAGTATTAGATTGGGTGTGAACACTGTTGATCCTATGTTAAACTGCGGCCTTACTTTTTTTTTACGCTGCAGCAGTTAGGACCTACTTGTCCTGGCTACAGATTGGATTCATCAGGGAGATGAGTCGAGAGGCCGAGTGGCAAAACACAACTGCAGTGAAGCCACACCTCCTTTGTCACCTTGAACTGATGACTTGCCCCTTGAGGTGTGTCTTCAGTTCATTAAATTTCAGCATTTTTTAAAGTCCATGTCATATATTTTTAATTCTAGGGTCAAACCCCACACCTCTGAAATTCTTCACCCCTCTCCTGACATTTCTCACCCACACTACTCAACCCCCTCCTGGTGCTGCTTACCCAGTCATACACTGCTCACACACCTCAACACTGCTCACACCCCCAACATTGCTCACACTCCCTGACACTGCTCACACCCCCGACACTGCTCAAATCCCCTGACACTACTCATGCCTTTCCAGCACTGCTCACACCCTCCCGACACTGCTCATGCCCTCCCGACACTGATGACCCCCACCCCCTACACTGCTCACACCTACTCCTGACACTACTTACCTCACCAACACTGCTCAACCTCTCCTACACACTTGGCATTGCTCACCCTTCCACACTGCTCATCCACCTCTGCACCTCTGACATTGCTCATCACCTTCCCCATTGCTCCCCACCCACCCACACCCCGGACAATGCTGATTCTGCTTCACCACTGGCCAGGTATTTTGGATCATGAGTGGGGGATGTGGTGAGCACTGTCAATGGGAGAAAGGGGGATGGCGGTGAGCCGTATGGGGGCATATATTGATTTTTTTTTTAGCAATGTTAACTCTTTCCTCTGGGGAAACTGTCTTTTGGGATGGTAACCATCAGAGCTGCTTTAATATTTGCAGAGAATATTTGCAGGGTTGGGGTGAAGGGGGGTCCACAAATGCGAGCAATGATCGTTGCGGTGGGAATTCTCTACCCAGAGGGTTGTGGATGCTCCATCGTTGAATACATTTAAGGCTGGATGTAGACAGGGAACTAAGGGAAATGGGGACAAAAACAAAATTACCTGGAAAAACTCAGCAGATCGAACAGCATCTGCGGAGAGGAATACAGTTAACGTTTCGAGTCCGTCTGACTCTTCATCAGAACTAAGGAAAAATAGAAATGAGATGAAATATAAGCTGGTTGAGGGGGGTGTGGGACAGGTAGAGCTAGATAGAGGGCCAGTGATAGGTAGAGGAAAAGAAGAGATTGCCAAAGATGTCATAGACAAAAGGACAAAGGGTCCAGTGGTGAAGCAGAATCAGCATTGTCCGGGGTGTGGGTGGGTGGGGAGCAATGGGGAAGGTGATGAGACAAAGTTGATGGTGGTGATTAGCTATGGAATGTGCTAATGTTTACATTAAGGGTAGAAAGCAGGACGAGCAAGTGACAGATAGCCCTAGTGGGGGTGGGATAGGGGGAAGGGATCGAAATGGGCTAAAAGGTGGAGATAAAACAACGAATGGAAATACATTTAAAAGTAATAGAAATAGGTGAGAAAAGAAAAATATATAAAAAATATATATATAAAAATATATAAATTATTGGAAAAAGGGGGATCGGAAAGGGGGTGGGGATGGAGGAGACAGTTCATGAGCTGAAGTTGTTGAACTCAATGTTAAGTCCGGAAGGCATACGGACTTGAAACGTTAACTGTATTCCTCTCCGCAGATGCTGTCAGACCTGCTGAGTTTTTCCAGCTATTTTTGTTTTTGTTTCAGATTTCCAGCATCCGCAGTATTTTGCTTTTATCAAAGGGAAATGGGGAACGGGTGGGAAAATGGAGCTGAAACCCAAGATCAGCCATGATCGAATCGAATGGCAGAGCAGGCTTGACAGACCATATGGTCTACTCCTGCTCCTATTTCTTGCGTTTTTGTGTATTGCTGGATGAATATTGGATCCAATGGATACTAAACATGGAGTAAATTACTTGAGGCCTTGGATCATAGGTCAGGCTCGGACAAAACCAGCCACACTGGACAAATGCAGGTGCACTGAAGTGGTTCAAAATTTACATTACGTATCCTTTATACGTTCAACACAATCCACTCATCCTAGTTGTACATCTTATAGTTACCTTAAATACCAAATGGATCATCATTTGGAGGCCAATCTTGCCTGGATATTTTCCTGCAGTGTTTTTTGGTGACAAATTGAAAAGGTTGGCTCCAGTTTCTGTACAGAGAGCATGAACCAGCATTTTCTTTCCAACTCCAGAGGGTCCTGCCAACAACAAAGACTTCACCAATGGAGCTTTCTCATGAACAGCCTGAGAACCTGCAAAAGGAACATGGGGACTCAATCAGGGATACCGAACTTCACAAAAATTCACTTCTGATTCAAGCCTAACTTTGATTCAACTATCGAATCCTGATATCTAAAACTACTTCTACTCAGTTTTATTGTAAAGAATTCCTTACCCAGGCATGACATTTAAACATAAAGAACTAGAAGGTGGAAGGGTGATCTAACTGAGGTATTGAAAACGATAACGGGATTTTATGGGGTAGATGCAGAGAATCTATTTCCTCTGATGGGGAAATCTGGAACAAGAGGGCACCATCTTCAAATTAGAGTTAGGCCATTCAAGAACGAAATCAGAAAGCAGAAACACATTGGATGGTGAAATCTGGAATTTACTTCCCTAATAGGTTGTGGATGCCTCGGAAACTCGACTTTTAAGGACTCAAATTGAGATTTTTGTTCGGTTAGGGCATCAAGGAGGATGGATGGAAGGTGGGTAAATGGATTCAAGGTATAGGTCAGCCATGATCTGATTGAATGGCAGGATCAGCCTTGAGGGCCTGACTGGTCTACTCCTGTTCCTAGTTTATAAAAGAGCAATGCGAACAAATACAAGGTACTAATGAATTTATTCAAAACAGCAGTAATGCCACAGTTTGTGTAGTTTGAATGCCTTATTATAGAAAGGGATGTTAAAACCATTAAAGCAGATAGTGTACATTCACCAGGGTGATGTTAGGGATGGGAAACAAGTTCTGAGGGCAGGCTTGACCTACCTGGTCTAATTTCTCTAAAGAAAAGGTTGATCAGAGGTTTAGTAGAGGCTTTACAACATTTCTATGAAGAGTTTTGATAAAGCAAATAGCAAAAGATTACGTTCTCTGCTTTGGAAGTCAGTGAGAAGGATAATCAATTTAAAATTGTTCCTCAGACAGTGAGGAGAGGGGTTGGGAGAAATTGGGTTATTAAAACTTGAAATGTTTTTTCAAGCGGAAGTGATTGTGACAGAAACTGTTGCATATTTTAGAGGAAAATTGGATAAATATTTGAAACTGATGCTTCAAGGCTATGGGGAGAAAGCAGGGCAATGGAGTTAGTTTTGGATTGCTCTATCAAAGAGTTGGTGAGTTGAACGGTCTCCTCTGTGCTGTATACATATATATAGTTCCATATTTTTTCATTCGGTTATAGAGTCAATAAAAGATGGTATATTATTTCTTACCCTATAAAATTGTGTTTGGCACTATTCTACCTGCACCATGACCAACGATATTAATAATAATTAATAATATTAATATTATTTTGCTAGTAAAAGGCATTAAAGCTTCCCCAAGGTCCCGAGGTTCATCACTGGTCTGTGCAATTTCAGCCAAGCTACAGCAGGGGTATTATACATTTGGCTTCAGCATCTCTGGGAAGAATAGGGAAGGGGAAGGGAAATAGGAAGGGAAACAATCAGCCAGAGCTCTCACTTTTTAAAAAAATTGTTCTCGGGATGTCAGTGTCACTGGCAAGGACAACATTTATTGCCCATCCTTAATTGTTCTTGTAAAGGTGGTGATGAAGGCCTTCTTGAACCACTGCAGTCCATGGATGTATTACACCCACAGTGCTGTTAGAGGGAGTTCTAGAATTTTGGCACAATGACAATGAAGGAATGATGATATAGTCCCACGTCAGGATTACTTGTGACTTGAAGGGGAACTTGCAGGTGGCGGTGTTCCCAAGCATCTGTTGCCCATGTTTTTCTAGGTCATGGGCTTGGAAGGTGCTGTCGAAGGAACCTTGGCAAGTTGCTGCAATGCATCTTGTAGATGGTACACACTGCAGCCATGTGCATCAGTGGTGCAGGGAATGAATGCTTAGGGTGGTGGATAGGGTGCCAATCAAGTGCACAGCTTTGGAGGGTGGTGTCGAACTTGCTGAGTATTGTTGGTCCTGGGCTCATTAAGGCAAGTGGAGAGTGATCAGTCACAGTCCTGACATGGCCTTTTACATGGCGGACTCAGGCTTAAAGGAGTCAAGGGTGAGTTACTTGCCTCAGAATTTCCAGCCTCTCACCTGCTCTTGTATTAATTGTATTTATGTGGCTGGCCCAGTTAAGTTTATGATCAATGGTAACCCCCAGGATGTTGATGGTGGAGGACAGCAATTGTTGACAACAAGGCTGTTCAATGTCAAGGGGAAATGGTTAGATTGTCTCTTGTTGGGTTCATTATTCATCCTCTGACACTTGTGTGGCATGAATGTTACTCTCCACTTACCAACCCCAGCTTCAATGTTGTCCAAGCCATGCTGTACACAAGCATGGGCTGCTTCAGTATCTGAGGAATTGCAAATTTTACTGAACATTGTGCAATTATCAGTGAGCATCTCCACTTCTGCCCTAATGTCGGAAGAAGATCAGTGATGAACTAGCTGAAGGTGATTGGGCCTAGGGCACCACCCTGAGAAAATCCTGCATCGATGTCCTGGGGCTGAGATGATTGACCTCCAACAACCACAACCATCTTCTTTTGTGTTAGGTATAACTCCAACCAGTGGAGAGATATCACCTTGATTCCTATTAACTTTAATTTCGCTAGGGCTCCTTGATACTACACTTGGGCAAATGCAGCCTTGATATCAAGGGCAGTCACTCCATCCAACATCTGGAATTCAGTTCTTTTCTCCATGGTTAGACTAAGGCTGAGTGGCCCTGGCAGAACCCAAACTAAACATTAGTGCAGGTTATTCTGAGCAAGTGCCGCTTGATAGCACTGTGGATGACACCTTTCATCACTTTGCTGATGATTGACAGTAGACTGATGGGGAGATAATTGGCTGGATTAGATTTTTCCTGTTTTTTGAGGACAGGACATACCTGGGCAATTTTCCATATTGTCTGGTAGATGTCGTTGTTGTAACTGCACTGAAACAGTTTGGTTAGGGGTGCCACTAGGTCTGGAGTCTCTAGTACTGTAGCAGGACTTTGTCAGAGCCCACAGCCCTTGCTGCATCCGGTGCCTTCAGCCGTTTCTTGATCCCATTCGGAGTGGATCAAGTTGGCTGAAGAAAGGAGGCTGAGATGGATTATCCACTCAGCATTTCAGGGAAATTCTAACATATGATTAATGCTGGGGAGTGCATATGTGTGAATGTTGGGCAAGAACAAATTTGAACTTGCCTGTAATGCTTCCCAAGGTCAGTGACACCACTCGTAAGGAAGAATTTAATAGGTGGCAGGTGAGGGGGAGTCACTCTCGTTCTGGTGGGGTGATCCTGCAGCCATTCAAAGCTCTAAAGGGCATGAGTTGGCTGGTGGTGGGCCTCCCGCCCCTATCTAGGAAGGAAGTCCCGCCTCTAAGAGCTGCCCAGCAATGCTACCAGGAGCAGCGGCTCCTGAACCACAAAAAAAAGAGCCAGGAGTCTGATGAAAGGTAGTTTTGAGTGACTCATGTGAGACCAGGATAGAAGGCCACAGAAAGGGGGGAGTGGGGGCTGGGGGAACCTGGGTGCAAAGTTAGAGGAGAGGGGTCACTGGAGTGGCAGACCTTGTTGGGGCGGGGGTAAAGGGGCACTCGAATGGAAGAGCACCCCGAAGGATGCACACTCTCACTTTCCCACCTGAGGCTCAATTTGGGTGAGAAAAATGGACCAATCTTGGCCTCGCCCGTCACCCATAAAATTGCTACCAGGTCCTCTATTTATGAAGCTCAAGATCCCATATGCTTTGCTAACTACTCTCTCAATGTATCCTGCCTCCAAGGATCAGTGCACATGAGCCCCATGGTCCCTCTGTCCTTGCTCTTTCGAACAGTGCCACCATTTGCCAAAAATGCACCACCTCACACTTCTCTGTATTAGATTCCACCTGCACTTGTCTGCCCATTCTGCCATTCTATTTATGTCCTGTTGTAGTTGATTTGTATCATCCCCACTGTTTGTCATACCTCAAAGTTTGGTTTCATCGGCAGATTTTAAAATTTTGTTCTGTACTGATATCCCTTATTTAGCACACCTAATGTGTTCCTATAAAAATGATGCGCTTAACAAAAATGTGCTGAATGAAAATCATTTTCCCCTAAAAAAGCATGTAATAAGGATGGGTTACATTCCTGACCTGTAATTTTTACAATAAAAACTTATTGCTTGCCTTGAATATTATTGACCCAAAAATCCCCTTTCTAATTATTATTACTAATACTCTTACTACTTTCTGCTTACCTCCCACTCACCATTTCCCGCTTGTTGCTTTCCACCTCCCACCTGTCACTTCCTACTACCCGGTTGCTGCCCCTCTCCCAGCCTCCTCAGTCCCCCGTGCTTTCCGTTTCCCTCTGCTGACCGCTGGCTCATTCCTCCTGCTTGCTGTCTCCTTCTCCCAGCCCCCTCTCTCCAAGTTCGCCAGTCCTCTCACTGCCTTGCACACCATGACATTGCCAAGTGGTTTCCGTGTGGTGGCCACTGTGGCTCGAGAACACCAGACATTTCACTGCCATGATTCATGACATCGAAAGAATTCCTTCAGCATTGGCCTGGTCGCCAGGATAAACCCAGCAAGCTGATCTGCTGAGTGGTAAAGGTGGGGCCCAACTGTGGCTTTATACCTGGACACCAATTAAAATACCAGTAACAAAATGCTTTTTCGGCTTCTGATATACTTTGGCATCGAGCAGAGAACTCTTGTTGTGGCCTACAGGAACTAGCATTATTCCAACAAAATTTTGAAAGAGACATGATGAGGGGCAGATCTCAGGGAACTTACCTTTAGAATTAGGTTCTCCTTTAACTGCCAAGCGCCATTGCTGGTTTAACTGATATCTGCATTGCCTAATGTGATACTGAACCATAGAACCACACATCTCCTATGGTGATTCACATGATAAGAAGATCCCAGGGCTGTTTATGGGTGACAATCCATCTCTCTGGTCAGCACCATTTTTCTCTCAGACCCTCCTCCTCTTTCCCCATAGTGGTGTAGGCCTCAGATGCTGCAGCAGGGTCAGGAACTGAGGTCTCTAGACATTAAAATACTGGGCATAAAGGCGCCTGGTAACGGACAGGGGACAGAAGAGCTGAAAACCGAAATGTCTGGCATAAAACTGGATGAATGGCCACACTTGAACTCACTCGAAATCTGACGGATCTCATATAATATTCACACCGGTTTGTTTTCAGAGTTACTCAAAGCTGTGTCTTTTCATTTCCCAGTCTTCAACTTGGAGGAGATGAAATTCAAAACAAGTTGAAAATCTTTGGTAAATTGTGACTCGTTATGACTTTTGGGGTATAAACAATTAAAAGCCATTGAGGTAGGATCATAAATCACAGTCTACTTCTCCTTTAACGATGGATTAAGGTTTCAACACAAAATTTAAAAATTGTTACAAAAATATATTGTATATAAATCAGCTTCTAAAACTCATATGTTACTGAGAAGCATCAATAAAGCTTTCACAGCCTCTAAAGCTGACAATTTAAACAACGGGCAATAAAAACCAGCCTGAATAAACACTTAGCATTCTGGCCACAATTTCTGGGCAATCAGGGTCAAAAACTCCTTTGTCGAGATCTTGGCAACTTAATTAGTTTTGCAGCTGCTGGTGACTGTTGTATAAGGGCCTGGCACATAATAGGAATAATGTTGGACTGAGTAAAGTACCGCCCACACAGTGATGTAAGACAGCACCTGACCTGCACACAGGGTCTGTCTGGTTTTGAATTTTGTCCTCAAGCCTTGGAGTGGACTTGAACCCGGAACTTTGAGATTCAGAGGTCAGAGTGCTACCAACTTAGCCACAGTTGGCGTGAAACACAACCAGTGGTTTGGACAGAGCTATGTGTACCAGCGAGCAAGGAGACAAACTCCTAGCTTGAACCCTTTATTGTATATTTGTACATTGTTCTTGCAGTTAATAAATGCATAAAGTTAACCTACTTATGTCTATGAAGATTTCTTCAGAACTACCAAACTGTAGCTAAGACCCCTACAACAGTGACTTCAGGTACTGACTGCTGGAATATATGGTGTTAGTGGAAGGCCACTATAGGTGTATCTTGGGTGTCCATCTGGTCCTGGATGCTGAAAAAGGCATTCTTACTGTCCAAATTCAGGCCCAGGGAGGTATATATTAACACTATAGGGGATGAAACAATCAATTCCAGCTCCTGGTAGTCTTCTTCATAAGTGGTTACATTAAACTGTAAATGTATTTTTAATCACATTTAGGTTTTTGCAGGCTTGTATCCAAATCTACTGTGGAAGATGCCAGTGTACCTCTTATTGGGCAGGGAGTACACCGATGGACATAATTTGGAGATCATGGCCCAAGGATTTTCAGGCCAATATCCTTAAAGGAGGCTGGAAAGTAATTGAGATAATCAAGTTAATTTATGGTGTTAATCTCTAGGTCCCATAAAGAAACATAGACAATAGGAGCAGGGGTAGGTCATTTGGCCCTTCAAGCCTGCTCCGCTTTTCAATACGATCATGGCTGATCCTCTATCTCAACGCCATACTCCCGTTCTCTCCCCATACCCTTTGATGCCTTTAGAGTCTAGAAATCTATTTCCTTCTTAAATGTATTCAGTGACTTGGCCTCCACAGTCTTCTGTAGTAGAGAATTCCATAGGTTCACCACCCTCTGAGTGAAGAAGTTTCTCCTTATCTCAGTCCTAAATGGCCTACTCCATATCCTGAGGCTGTGACTCCTTGTTCTAGAAGCCCCAGCCAGAGGAAACATCATCTCTGCATCCCTGTCAGAATTTTATACGTTTCAATGAGATCCCCTCTCATTCTTCTAAACTCCAGTGAATACATGCCTCTCCTCATACAACAATCCTGCCATCCTAGGAATCAGTCTGGTGAACCTTCGCTGTACTCCTTCTATGACAAGTATATCCTTTCTTAGGTAAGGAGACCAGAACTGCACACAATACTCCAGGTGTGGTCTCACCAAGGCCCTGTTCGGCTACAGTAAGACACATCCTTGCTCCTGCACTCAAGTCCTCTCGCAATGAAGGCCAACAAATCATTTGCCTTCTTAACTGCTTGCTGCATCTGCATACTTGCTTTTAGTGATGGTGTACAAGGGCATCCAGGTCCCTTTGTACATCAACATTTCCCAATCTATCATCATTTAAATAATACTCTGCCATTCTGTTTTTCCTACTAAAGTGGATAACTTCACACTTATCCATGTTATACTGCCATGTTTTTGCCCACTCGCTCAACCAGTCTAAATTGTCTCGAAGGCTCTTAACACCCTCACATTCCCACCAAGTTTTGTGTCGTCAGCAAACTTGGAAATATTACATTTGGTTCCCTCATCCAAATCATTGATATATATTGTGAATAGCTGGGGCCCAAGTGCTGATCCCTACGTTACCCCACTAGTCACCACCTTCCACTCCGAAAAAGGTCAATTTATTCCTACTCCCTTTTTCCTGTCTGCTAACCAATTCTTGATCCATGCCAATATATTACCCCAAATCCATGTGCTTTAATTTTATACACTAACCTGTTATGTGGGACTTTATCAAAAGCTTTCTGAAAATCCAAATACACCATATTCTCTGGTTCTCCCTTATCTATTCTTTTAGTTATGCCCTCAAAAAACCACAAAAGATTTGTCAAAATGGTTTTCCTTTCATAAATCCAATGCATAACTACCAGAACTAGATGGTGAGGTAGGCATGGGGAATGGATACCAGGTATAGCAGAAGTTCTTAAAGTATTGCTGTGCACACTTAATGGAAGTTGCATTGAAGGACACTAAATCAGGAATTGTACTGTTAAGCAATGGAGGTCTGCATACAGAGGAGTAAGACTTGCCTTATTTGAGGATGGCACTGTCAAGGTGCACAGCAAATAAAGATTGGTTTCATAGTTGAGGGGCTCCCTTCCACCAAAAGTAATGTCAGAAATTCCTGAGATAGAGCTTCTCCAAGCAGGTTCATAAATCTATAACTCATAGGACAAATGAAAAAGAATTTCTCAGGCCTTCAGTATGTGCCCATTCAAAGTATTTAGCCAAAGGATACATGACATAATGCAATTATTCTGAAGGTAATGTGCAATATTCCCCATAAGCAGGCAACAGGAAAGGCCCTGCACAGGTTGCCCCCTTTAAATTGCCACACGTGTGGAATCATACAAAAACAAACTCTAAATTTTGTGACCCAAAGCAAAATGCAATAAAATATTCGCATGTTGCTTGTTTGTGAACTCATGCAAGGTGGTCTGTCAGTCAGGCATTTGGGTGCTCCTCCAAATTTCAATAGCTGTACATTTTGTATCTGTTTACAGGAAGGTGCCAACTCAGGTCCCTGACTCTCTTTGAGAAAATTGTTCTCCACATCATGGAGCTGGCTGCCATGTTCTCACCAGGAGTACCATCGAGCAGGCAATTGGCATTTTAAAGATGTGCGTCAGGTACTCCGATCACTCAGGTGAAGCTCTGCAATATGCCTCAGCAAGTATACCCAGAGTAGGAATGGTGTGCTGCACGCTGCACAACATTGTGCACTGGAAGAGCATGCAAATCGATGGCGGCAATGCCATAGGCAGAGCTCCAGCCTCTGAGAAGGAGGAAGATGAGGAGGAGGAGGAAGCCCCTGTCATTCAGAAGATTCCAAACTGGATGAGTATGAGGAGACTGTCAATGGCAGAGCGGCTGGGAGGCGTGGCCACGTAGCCAGGGTTGACTCTGTGAGGGGATCATTGCTAGACAGGTCCTTGTGCAAAATAGATTCTCATAAGGTCCTCCGACATCACAATTGCCACTAGCCAGTCCCTAGTGACATACTTCCACCTAAAATATCTTGTACATTGACTCCACAATTACTCAAGGAATTGCCCATCCTCCACAACGGAGGGAATAAACATCAATGAGTTTAACTCAGTCACATTCATATGGTTGAAACCTCACCATCATAACCAAGAGCCTCATCATATTGCAAACACAAATTATAAGGAATCATTCATAACTTGGCCTTCTCACATGAACACCAAACTGTAAATGATGCCACCAAATTTTTTTTTAAAATTTACTCATTCTTGGGATATGGGCATCACTGGCTAGGCCAGCATTTTTTGCCCATCCCATTGCCATTGAGGGCATTTAAGAGTCAACCACATTGGCATGGAGCTGGAGTGACATGTAAGCCAGACCAGGTAAGGACAACAGATTTCCTTCCCTAAAGGACATTAGTGAACCAGATGGGTTTTTACAACAATCAACAATGGTTTCATGGTCATCACTAGACTCTTAATTCCAGATTTTTATTGAATTCAAATTCTACCATCTGCTGTGGTGGGGTCTGAACTTGGGTCCCCAGAGCATTGCCCTGGGTCTCTGGATTACCAGTCTAGTGACAATACCATTACACCACCGCCTCCCCAAATTGTCAAACCATGCCCAGAATGCTGTGAGTGACACAACGTCAGACTTCAAATCCTATACATGCTGATAGGATTGTATGTTGTAGCATACATACAGATAAGACATCTCATGCATGAGGAGCCCATAACTGTGCAGCAAGAGCTCTTTGAAAAAACTTGGCATCAACCATTCTGGCCAATAGTTCAGTTTCTTACGTGGGTGCCACATGCAACATTCTGGCTTCCAATGTTCCCCTGCTTAATGCACAAAGCACATCCTGTGACAACTGGAATGCAAATACAGCCAAAGTAGTGGGCACAGTGGATGACCAATATTACTTGCCCGATACCTCTTGAGCTGCGAAGCCTACACCTAGGCCAATGTGTAACATTGCAGTGCAGATGAATGCCTTGCACCCAACACTCATGCTTGAGATGCACCTGCTGTCCAGCATGTGATTATGGAGTCTGATCATTGAGCCTCCCCTAAAATCAAGCTTGGATAGACAATGAAAGATACAAGGAGCATCTCAGTGCTTGAGATTTGAACTCTGGAATCTTATGTGATACAGCAGAGAAGGAAGAAGCCTCTAAAGCATCACAATCAACCAATAACCTTGATCCTCATGACAACCCGTCATTATTGCTGGCAAGAACTAACTTCATAATTTTACTATTCCTTTTGAGTTCTCTAGTGTATAAACACACACTGAGTCATTTACAAGTGCAAGTAAAGATGTTAAAAAAGTGCTCAAATGTGCCATATAAGATGTGAAAAGAGTGACCACGGTGAACTCATTAGTGTTTAAGGAGAGACGGTGCCCTTTGCTCTTGCACACTTCTACGAAGTGCCCCCTCCCCCCACCCTTGCCGGTTGCCCCAAAGGAGGTGGAGGCAGGCTACTCACTTCTCTGTCTAAACAGCAATGAGAAGCATGGTATCCAGCCTTGTCATACAAGCACCTGTTGGGGACTTCCTTCAGACTGCGGCCTCTGCATCTTTGCATGGGCAGCCATGGTCACTGGCACTTGTGCAGCAGATGAGGGCTCTGGCAGAGGGGCCAGGGAGGTGGAGGAAGATGAAGGTGCTGAGGAGCTCTTGGTACCTTAACACTCCTCAGTGACCTTGACAGCCCTAGGTTGGCCTTCAGTTGGGGTTTATGGGTCTGGCTGCTGGTGCGCAGAGTCATCCATTCCAGCAACCGCTGTTCCAACAGTCCGGCTGTTCTGTTAAGGGCACTCCATGGATGTCAGTATTCATACACTAAGCAGGCTGTTCCAGGTTACTTAGGGAGGTTCGCACCCTTTCCTGGCTGCCCCTGCATCCATTCCAAGTGCTGCTACATGTGTCTCTCCATGAGATTGGCCAATCTCTCTTGATCAGAGTTCATGCAGTTGAGTACCCTGGACAATGTGGAGCTCATGACAGTGATGGAGTCCTCCACTCATAGTCCTGAAGCTCTCATTGCCTCAGGGAACTCTCTGCATATCCACGAATCAGCTGCTGATTATCTAAACACTGTACCCCAGAAGGTGACTCCTGAGGCTCCATGTTCCTGCCCCTGCATCATTGTGGCATTACTCCCTCCTCTGAGGAGCACTGTGCAGAAATGCTCTGACGCTGACAACTCCTCCTGCACTCTGGTACGGTGGTATTCACCCTGAGCCACTGATTTTACATGTGTGCTACATTCCTCCGAAGTGCTTGTATCTGAGTTGGCGGTGTGTGGGCTAGTATGATGTGAGCTGTTTTCTCGGACATTTCTTCCTCCTCTTGATGCCCAAAAGGGTGGGAGAGGAGTGCTGGTAGAGGTGAGGGAGCAGAGCTGGGACCTGGTTGAGACAAAAAAAGAGTTATTTAGGTATAGCCTTTCTCATTGTGAAACCACTGTCTGATGCATTAACCATGTTTGCGCTGCCCTCATGATGCAACCCCATTATTGCACTCCCTCTCATGCCAACGTTCCATTATGCTCAGTGAACTGACATTGCCATTATGTGCCAAGGTGATTTCAACTCCACCTTTATCACCTGCTACCAGCGATTGACCATCACCAACATACAGCTATTCAGGCACCCTGGCAATCTCTGTGGCCATCTGTTCAACAGCCAGGCTGACCCACCCCCAGTCTGGTCCCTCTCCATGGTGTTCTTCACCCTTTTCGACTGCAACAACATGAATTTATGTTAGCCTGACATATAGTGCATGGAGGGTATTGCTGTTCACCGTGTCTGTGCATCACAGTGCTCATTCACACGTGTAATTCACATTCACGTGTATTCTGTGCACATCTACTGAGTTGCGAATACATACAAGCCTCAATGAACATGGAGCCTCAGGGACCTTTTGGGGTACAATGTGGAAGCAGAGGCATGTGCCATGTCTTGCAGCTTAGCTGCAGCATGCAAATATAATTCTTCCCTTGGAGCTCTGTGTAGATGATCCAAACGACTCACCTTCTGGAATGCAGCAGGTCATTGAACATTTTCTTGCACTGAACCCATTAGCGCTGATGGTCTCCTCCATCTTCTGTGGCTCTGTTCACCACAGCCTCAGTCTGAATCCATGCCTTCTTGGTTGCTGCAGGGGCATCAAAGTGGCCAGCAGCGTAGAGGTCCAATCTCCTCTTCTGAACATCTTCCACCAAAACTTGAAGGCCCTGGTCAGAAAAAAGTGGGGAGCTGGGCCCATCTCATCCACCCCAGGTCTCCTTTATGTGACATTCTATGAATTAAAATGTAGGGCAAAAAGGGTCGTGAGTCATTCAGATTACAATGCTCTCATTCACTTTTGTGTGCTTACATGCACCATTTTCACCATATCATTAATGTTTGATGGTTTGATGCAGAAAATGGCTCTGCACAAATGCATGGTGCCATGTATGTTGCGGCTGTGACTCTAAGGTAGCATGATGTACTCTGCGACCACTGACAGTCTACTGGTTTCCTCCATCTTAGTCACACTGTTATGCCATGACAGTGTGCAGCTGTGAGGGACCTGGTCAAGGATCAGCAGTGTGGGAACATCTATCAGGATGGCAAGAGGGCAAGTGAATAGGACAATAATATGGCATTGTTCATCATTCATCCACCCACTGAATCATAGCAGCTGACTACATGACTGCACAATACCTGTACCAGGTAGTAGTGGCAAGAAAATTCCATCATGTCTGTGCTGGTCAAAACGAGATAAAAGATACTAGCCATCTGTCACTTGCTCGTCCTGCTTTCTACCCTTAATGTCACCATTAGCACATTCCTTAGATAATATCACCACCATCAACACCCCTTTGTCCTTTTGTCTATGACATCTTTGGCAATCTCTTCCTTGCCTCCACCTATCACTGGCCCTCTATCCAGCTCTACCTGTCCCACCCCCCTCAACCAGTTTATATTTCACCTCATTTGTATATTTCCTTAATTCTGATGAAGAGTCAGACGGACTCGAAACGTTAACTGTATTCCTCTCCGCAGATGCTGTCAGACCTGCTGAGCTTTTCCAGCTATTTTTGTTTTTGTTTCAGATTTCCAGCATCCACAGTATTTTGCTTTTATAAAAGATACTAGCCGCTCATTTTAATCCCACTTTCCAGCACCTAGTCTGTAGCCTTGCAGGTTTCAGCACTTCAGATGCAGATCCAGGTACCTTTTAAGTGAGTTGAGCATTTCAACTTCAACCACCAACTTAGGCAGTGAATTCCAGATTCCCACCACCCTCTGGGTGAAAATGTTTTTTCTCATGTACCCTCTAAGCCTTCTACCAATCACCTTAAATCTATTCCCCCTGGTAATTGACCCCTCAGCTAGGGGAAACAAGTCTTTCCTGTCTACTCTATATAGGCCCCTCAAAATTTTATACACCTCAATTAGATCACCCCTTAGCCTCCTCTGTTTTAAGGAAAACAACCCTAGCCTATCCAATCTCTCCTCAAGACAATGACATCCCTTCCGTGGCACAGGGACTTAACCGATGACAGCATACTGCTCAAATGGGTCTTTAAGTGGGCCTGAAATTCATCCTTGCCTGAGTCACCCAATTCGTGCTGTGCCCGCCTCCAGCCCCTTACTACTTCTGGGGTCACACATCCTGACTCCTTATCAAGCTCGCACCCCCAGAAAAGGAAGTTCAAGTAGCCATTTTCAAAGGTCGGGTTTGCGGATCCAAGAATTCTTCAGTCTCTGCGCACCCGACCCGGGAGTAAAAATCTGAGCCACAATTTTAGTTACTCCTCTTCTGTTTCTTTAGGATCTTCCACGATGCCCCAGTGATGAAGTGCTAAAGAACAACCTTGTGCTTCATAGGCCTGGCAATTCCTTACAGAATCTAGGTCAAATATATCTGACATAGGAATTTTTCCAGACAGGATGAAGAGGAAACTCTGGGGAATCACTGAGCAAGAGTAAGGAGGTGTTAGTGCAATTGTCAGCATAGGAACAGAAAGTAACTGAGTTCTTTCTCAGCTATTTAGCTACAGGTAGGCGTCTTACAGGATCTGCATATACAGGAAGGCTTTATCTGTGACTATACCTTGGCTGGAGTGAAGGTCTTGAGAAGCAGGGTATTTTCAGTAAGCTGTGAGGCTTCTTATAGTTGAATTGCCAGGAGGCTCATTTTCAGATGAACTTGAAGTTGGAACAGGTTGAGGGAGAGTCCTCCTCCTACATTCAAGGTATAGTTATTTATTACCTAGCACAATCATACCTAGCACAAAGGAGATGGTTGCGGTTGATGGAGATCAAGTTCCAGGACATCACTGCAGGAGTTCCTCAGGGTAGTGTCCTAGGCCCAACCATCTTCAGTTGCTTCATCAATGACCTTCTTTCCATCATAAGGTCAGAAGTGGGGATGTTCACTGATGATTGCACAATGTTCAGCATCATTCGCGACTCCTCAGATACTTAAGCAGTCCATGTCCGAATGCAGCAAGACCAGGGCAATATCCAGGCTTGGGCTGACAAGTGGCAAGTAACATTCGCGCCACACACGTGCCAGGCAATGACCATCTCCAAAAAGAGAGAATCTAACCATCGCCCCATGACATTCAATGGTATTACCATCGCTGAATCCTCCACTATCAACATCCTGGGGGTTACCATTGAACAGAAATTGAATTGGATTAGTCATATAAATACTGTGGCTGCAAGAGCAGGTCAGAAGCTAGGAATCCTGTGGCAAGTAACTCACCTCCTGACTCCCCAAAGCCTGTCCACCATCTATAAGGCACAAGTCAGGAATGTGATGGAATACTCTCCACTTGCCTGGATGAGTGCAGCTCCAACAACACTCAAGAAGCTTGATACCATCCAGAATAAAGCAACCTGTTGATTGCCACCCATCCACAAACATTCACTCCTTCCACCACCGATGCACAGTGGCAGCAGTGTGTACCATCTACAAGGTGCACTGCAGGAACTCACCAAGCCTCCTTTAACAGCACCTTCCAAAGCCATAACCACTACCATCTAGAAGGACAAGGGCAGCAGACACATGGGAACAGCACCACCTGGAAGTTCCCCTCCAAGCCACTCACCATCCTGACTTGGAAATATATCGTTGTTCCTTCATTGTCGCTGGGTCAAAATCCTGGAACTCCCTTCTTAGCAGCACTGTGAGTGTACGTACGCCACATGGACAGCAGCGGTTCAAGAAGGCAGCTCACCACCACCTTCTCAAGGGCAATTAGGGATGGGCAATAAATGCTGGCCTAGCCACATCCCATGAATGAATTTTTAAAAAACCCTTAGCTGCTTAATGGACTGAACTTGGTTCAATGGCTTTTCTGATGGTCTCTCTGATAGAACTCTATCTCTGCAGAGCTAATTCTTGCTGTTTTAAAAGCAGGCAACAAATATGGCTGTTTCACCCATGTGACCTTCTTACAAGTTCAGAGTCCTTTTTCCAAATGAGGTGGTGTGTTAGGTCGATAAACATCTTGCTTTTCACACCTTGAGAGTTTGAGACAGCCAAGGTCTTTGTGTTTAGATAAGGGGCGATCACAATACAATGAAAGATTGATGGGATCCACCTCACATTTGTCTTACACCCATTAAGTTTCAATGTCTCTTTTGTCCATTATGAAACATGGGGCAGAATATTGCCGTCAGCATGTTGGGGCGGGCCCCACATGCTGATGTGTAAAATGACGCGCGATGATGCCGGGCGTGTGTCTCAACATCATCACGTGTCATTTTGATATTGCATTTGGCAGGCGTGGGCCGGAGGCAGCTGCGCGCCCGCCGAAATGTCAATGGCCTATTAAGGCCATTAAGAAAGCAACTGATGTTATTAACAACGCTGCCCGTCCAACCTTAAGGTTGACGGGCAGGCTAGGAGCCCAAGCGGCCTTTGCGTTTTCCAGGAATCCTCATCTATGGGCGGGATGAGATTTCCCGAAGGTTTTATAAAATTAATAATTAGATTTTGCGAACTTCACAAACATGTCCCAGCTCATGTGACACTGGCACATGAAGGAACATGTTTAAATAATTTTCTATTTTATTATTTAAAAACTTTTATTATGTACTTAATCTCCCTGAGGCAGCTCCGCGCTGAGTGCTACCGGGCACGCGTTACGCTGGGTGGGCCTTAATTGGCCCGCCCGCATAAAATGGCAGCATGCAGCAATGGGCAGCGATCAGCTCTGCGCCTGCCCCCACCTGCTCCCACCCGACATAGCTAAGATTCTACCCATGGAAACAAGTTGTTTACAAACCCCATTGTCTGTAGGTTTTAGTCCATCCTTAACAATGAGGTGTGTGAATTTCGCAAGTGGCTGTGAGGTACCTTCAATCAAGTCTATACTTAATCAGGTATTGGGCACAGACTCTACTGTCTACAGTTCAATGGCCAAAAGTCACATGGTATGCGGCAGCCACCTTGACAGCTTTTGTGTTCATTTGCAATATCTCTGGGCATGACACAATCCTTTCCTGCCATGTATATCCACACATTTCTGGGGTATTATCCTTGTAAATCTCCTCTGCACCCTCTCCAGTGTCTCTATATCTTTTTTATAACGTGGCGACAACAACTACAGGCTGTACTCTAAGTGTGATATAAACAATATTCGAGGCAGGTTTAGCATAACTTCCTAACTTTTTAATTCTATCTCTCTCAAAAGTGACCTCTCTATCCTTCCTACCTAAATGTACAACTTTACATATATCTGTTTTGAACTTTATTTGTCAATAATGTTGCCCATTCTGCAATTTTATTAATGTCCCTCTTGGTAAAGCCCAGCGCCCATAATTTGGTGTCATTCACAAATTTAGAAATTGTATTTTTGAAAATAAAGTCCAAATTGTTAATGTATATTGTGAACAGCGGTGGTCTCAGCAGTGTGTTTTGTGGAACACTAATTCCCACTTTCTGCCACACTGAATAACTATCCTTTACTCAAATCTTAAAGCCAGCTAGCAAAGCATTCTGCCACTTGTCTCCTAACACTGCATTCATTCTCTGGCCTAATTAATTGGTCTATTATGGGGCATCCTATCAGAGGCCTTTTGAAAATCAAAATAAATTACATCAACTGGATTACCTCTGTCACCTCCTCAATAATTCAATAAGGTTGGACAGGAAATACTTTCCCTTTTGAAATACATACTGACTATACATTATTATAATTTTCATTTCTAGATGTTCTTCTTAACAATCCTTTTGTAGGGATTGCATTATTTTTCTTACCAGTGATGTTAAGATGACACTCTACAGTTCCCAAGGTATGTTATGGCCCCCTTCTTAAATACAGGAATTACAATAGCTATCCGCCAGTCTTCTGGCACTACACCTTTTGCTAGTGAATCATTAAGTATGTGTATTAATGCCTCTTACCTCATTGCTCAACGCCTCATTCAATGTCATGTCTATCTGTTCTATCTCCCTGGTAAATACATAAGCAAAATAATTATTTAATATTTCTGCCATCTCTTTGTCATTACCTATGATAGTATACTGTCTAACCCTTAATGTTCTATTCCTCTCACAGCCTTCCTTTTTTGTTGATGTGTATGTAAAATATTTTACAATTTTGTTTTATGTTCCTTGATAATTTGGCTTCATAGCTCCTCTTTGCCTTCCTGATTGTTTTGTTTCCCTCCTAATCTCTTTGTATGCTCTCTTATTGTACACTTCTCTGCTGTCAATGTACTTATAATGTATACTGCTTTTCTAACCCTCAATTGTTCCCTTGTGTGTAGATGTGAAAGATCCCTTAACATTTTTCATCTCTATCATATGGATTCTATTTTTGCCTTGCTGATAGCTGTGCCTCTTTTTTCTATTGCCAATATATTATCCCTAATAAATACTCCACTTCCTCTCTTTCCCTCTCTATTTATTCCAAATATGTTATACTCTGCAGTGCTTAATTCCCAATCCTGAGATTTCTGTAGCTATGTCTCAGTAATCCCTACTATGTTTGGTTCCTTCCAACGACTGATAACCTCCAGCTTCCCTGTTTTAATACGGGCAAGTGTGTGAATTCATTTTTAATATGATTTCCTCTCGCTTTATGTTTAAGCATATTTTTGGACTCCTATTCTTTAACACTGATTATTTCCTTGCCATGATGTCTGCCCTTACTTTATTCTTTCCTATGCTCTCCAGCCTTGTTTGGTTGCCATTTAGGCTGTTTACTTTTCTTGCAGATCCCTTCCCCTTACTTAGTTTAAAGCTTCTGCCACGTCCCTATTTACACTTTCTGTTAGGACCTGGGTTCCATCCTGGTTCAGGTAGAGACCATACCCACGGGGCAGAATTTTACGTATGACGTGCGGGTGGTGGACCCCACACATCAGCGCTTAAAATGTCACGTGCTGACATTGGGCGAGCGTCCCGACGTCAGCGTGTGCCATCGCGATATTTAGCTGGGCGGGTGCGCGATAAAGCGCGACGTGCATCTGCCATTAATTAAAGGCGTTGTTAAGGTCCTTAACTCGGCAATCGACGTTGATTTTGAGGCGCCCGTGTGATCTTTGGCTCGGTGCATGGGCACAACGGGCAGGCGGGTAAGTAACTTTTTAACAGAACTCATCCATGGGTGGGATACGTGGGCTCAGAGGGGTTGTTAATGTTTTATGTGAAGTATTTATTGTAGAAAATCTTTTAAACTTGCCTGTGTGATTGGTAGCAGTTCAGATCGATTTCCAACAGCCTTTTCTGTACCTTGAAGCTTCAGCTCAGCAGTTTGCAGACAGTAATCTTTATCGGGCCTGCAGCTTTCCGGAGGCCTCCATTTAGCCTGGGGGTATGGGTTCTGACATATCCACTGGAGGCAGCTCCTCTGAGGAGGAAGGGAGGGCTAGAATAAGGAGGAGGCTAGGAGTGGACAATCAGCCTCCAGGGAAGCCACCTTTGGGAGGCCAGGAGCAGGCACAAGGGGCGCAGGGCCAGGAGGTTGTCCAAGGTGGAAGGGGCCTCAGAAGACGCCACTATCCTGCTGCCAGGGTATACAGGCGGAAAAGCAGCTACCTCAATATGACTGCGGTGCAGTGCCAAAGGAGGCTCCGACTGTCAAGGGAAACAGTCAACTACATCTGTCAGATGATTGGCCCTGAAATATCTCCTAACTGTGTGGGCGGACACCCCATGCCAGCGGCTCTGAAAGTCACAGTTGTCCTCCACTTATATGCATCTGGCTCCTTCCAGGGCTCGGTGGGTGATCTTTGCGGTGTCTCCCAATCAGCTGTCCACACTTGTGTTAAGCAGGTTACAGACACTCTGTTCAGACGTGCATTGACTTTCAACCACTTCCGCTGCAACCAGGCAAGTCAGGCAGAGCGAGCCAGAGGCTCCGCTGCCATTGCAGGCTTCCCCCGCGTCCAGGGTGCAATAGACTGCACACATGTGGCCATCAAGGCGCCAGCAGGTGAGCCCGGTGCCTTCATCAACAGGAAAGGCTTCCACTCCATGAACGTACAGATAGTGTGTGATCACAGGATGCAGATTCTGCAAGTTTGTGCAAGGCACCCAGACAGCTCTCATGACACCTACATCCTCAGACACTTGCAGGTGCCGGGACTCTTCAGTCCCTCAGAAGGTGGCTCATGACGCCTCTCCGCCATCCAAGAACAGAAGCTGAGCAGCGCTACAATAGGAGCCACGGCACCACAAGGGCTGTGGTGGAGAGAGCCATCAGTCTTCTCAAGGTGCGCTTCCGATGCCTGGACTGCTCAGTACCCCCCAGATCGGGTCTCTGTGATAGTGGTAGCATGCTGCGCTCTGCACAATCTTGCGCTGGAAAGGGGGGACGCAGTTGACGATGAAGACCTTGATGCAGTGGATGCGGCTGCTCATGATGAATCCAACAGTGGCTCAGAGGATGAGGAAGCACAGGGCAATGATGAGGGGCAGCACGCTGACCCACAACTACACCAAGGAGGCAGGGACAGCCAGGACACTTTAATCCAATGAACCTTCAGCTAGCTCCACACACATGGATCTGCAGGACCAGCATTGCCTGGCGCTTCCACACGTGGCACTTAGGTGCTACATCTTCCACCTCATCAGCTGCAACTAAGGGTTTAGTACATAAACATCAATATCC
Organism: Cetorhinus maximus; assembly: GCF_964194155.1. NCBI lineage: Eukaryota > Metazoa > Chordata > Chondrichthyes > Lamniformes > Cetorhinidae > Cetorhinus > Cetorhinus maximus. The sequence goes on from NC_135889.1 coordinate 26,149,199, forward strand.
ACTCAAACACTCATGATATGTGTGTGAAACAGACAAATGCAGCACCAAGGAAACACCCTCAGCCATGGTCACAAATGTGGACTTTATAGCCACCAAAAACATAAACAAATGTCGCTCTGACGTTGAGAATCAAAAATTCCCTAACCTAGGGCCAACACAAAATCACCAGTGACAAACCCGTGGAGTGCCTAATGTGCTTTATGCTTACGTTTGCGAATGCTACGTCTTGGTGCCGCCCCATCGCTCGGAGTGGCTTGTGAGACGGCCTACTGACTCTGCTGTTCTGTTGGCCTCGATGACCTTGGCGGACGTCCTCTGGCCCGTGGAGCCTGTGCTGGTCCCGCCTGGGAGGGGGTGGCCAGTTCCAGAACTGGCACCTCCCCAGTTGTCGCAGCCTCAACGGATGCAATGGTCACTGGCAGAGGGGTGGAGGAGCTGCTGCCCTCATCCAGAGCGCCCTGAGAGGAGCTCGCAGAGACGACAGGCAGCTGCTGCGCCGATGTGAGGTTACATTGGTTGCTTACCGCAGATGGATGGGCACTGAGCTGGGACACTTGGTGCCCAGAACATCTCCTACATTGTCAATGACCACCTGTGGCCATTAGCGCTGTGAGGGCTTGCAGGTCAGAGCGTAACCCAATCATATGATTATCAATCTGTTGGAAGCCCCTCTCCATGAGAGTCGCCAATCTCTCAATGGAGGAAGCCTGAAGCTCTTTTCTGAGGCTCATGCCATCACTGACACTCTGCCTGGATTCCTCCACCACAGAGACCAAGTGAATCACACCCTCATGCAACCCTACCAGATGCTCCCATGCACCCGGCCGCTTGTCCTGCAGCTGTTGCATGGCGGACATCTCCAGAGGCACATCATCACTGCCCCACTCAGCATGTGCCTGGTCCCCTGCAGTCCTCCGGCTGTTGGCGCCATCGGTACTCTCTGTCCGTGCCATCTCCTCCAGCGATTGTGAGGTGCCCTCTCCACTGTGCCCTGGGACACTAGCCGGTGTTATAATCCCCAACGATATGGTAGTCGCTGCGCTGGTGCCTGGCTCGCTGAAATGGTGTGATGCAAGTTGCAAGTGACGCCCCTCATGTGTGGAGGGGGGGCTCTGGACTTTGTGCTGGCTGCCATGCGGTGGTGATGCTGAAATTAACAACAAGGACAGTGCATCAGTTTGCATTCAGTCAGTAACACCATTAATCCCTTTCCCCCCCAGGCTCATAATGCGCTCAACCTTCAAGAACTTAAGGAGACCAACATTGGTGGGGTGGTAAATAGTCAAGAGGAGGCCCAAACATTACACGCGCATACAGACAGGCTGGTCAGATGGCCTAAGGAATGCCCCATGGAATGTTATGTGGACATTACACGTGAATACAGAATGGCTGGTCAGATGGCCTAAGGAATGCCACATGGAATGTTATGTGGATAAGTGTGCGGTTAAGCAGTTGGGCAAGACAAACAAGGTACGGGAATACACGAGAAATGGTAGGACCGTGAAAAGTAAGGACGATTACAGGGACCTTGTTGGGCAGAGCCGTTAAGGTAGCAGAACAGGAACATAAAGTGTTTAACAAGGTAAAAGCCAGAATTGCCTTTATTAGCCGAGGAATAAAATGTAGGAAAAGGGAGGTCATGTTGCAAGTGCAGAAAATGCTGTCGAGGCCATAGCTACACTTCTGCGTTCAGTTGTGACCTGCGCTTCATGGGAGGGATGGTACTGGAGTGGAGAGAGTGCAGAGGTTCCTGACCAGGATGCATGCTGGCCTGGAGAGTTGGCGTTATGAAGAAACATTGCATACACTTGCGACATTTACCGTGGAGCACAGGAGATTGACAGGTCACATTATTGACCTTCATACCGATTGGAGGGGCATAGACCGGGTGGACAGAAGGCAACATTTCCCCTTGGCGCAGGGATGACTAATGTGGTGGCATTTATTTAAGTTGAGTGCCATGAGGTTGACGGGTGAGGTGCTGAGGACCTTTTGGACAGAGTAATGTGGAACGCAGTTGCTGAAAGGGTGGTGGAGGTACAAACCCTCCTAGATGCAATAAGTATTTGGATGTGCAGCACGATGTCATGGTATGTTAGGTCATGGGGATAGTGGCCAGAAATGGGATAAGGCGACTTTGAAAGGTACTAGAGACCTCAAGGGGCCGAGGGACCTTTGTGTATGACCCACACGTCTGACTGTATCAGTCTGTGAATGAGCAGTGTTGCTGCATTAACGATTGCAGTAATCATCAGTGCTTTGGATGATGGGAAGACAGAGTGGATGGGTCTGTGGGCATCAAATACCTGGCCGCTGCACCCCAGCCTCACCGACACCTGCTGACCTGGCCGCTTGCCTCCTCCCCAGCTCTGTGGCCTGCTCCTCAAAGTGGGTGACATGCTGCAGCACGGCCTGGCTACCACCAGTGTGCAAACACTCCTGGTTGTTGTGTTCTGTTTTTGCCTGCAGAACAGAGAAGACCATTTACTCTGCACGCGCACGCCACACCCCAACCACAGTGGCCCATCTGAGGCCTCCAGTGGCTCCTGTCCACACTACTGGTGATCAGTCACCAGAAGATAGTACGGCTGCTCCCAACCCCCTCCCCAACGGCCACCTTGGACACATTTGGCGTCCATCACTTTGAATAACACACGGGTCTTAGTGCCCATGGCAATAGGTGTGGCGACGAGGCCAGCAGATGGCTCTTGGCCACGACACCTTGAGGCTCCCCTTCCACCATCTCATCACCATCAATAAGACATGTGTTGGAGTTCTGAGTATGTGCCTAGCTGCCTCCCCTGCAGGTTGCCCCCAGACTACTCAAATGCAACAAACACCAACATATGCTGCGGGGAGAACCCATTTTCTCCTCAACCACTAAGACTGATGTAAGCATGGTCACTATCTGTTTGCCTACCCAGCGCGCGTCAAATGCCCAATGCAGTAATGACACAAAGATGTGGGGGAGTGCCTCAAAGGCTAAGGCTACCTGCTGGGCTAAATGGCCAAGGCTGACATGGTATTCACCCTTCCAGAGCGCAACAAATCATTGAAGCGTTTGCGGCACTGGGTCTGTGTGCGCCGCACAGCATCTTGAGAGCTGACGACCTCCGCCACCTCCTGCCAGGCCTGCTTGGTTACGTGGGGGGCCCTCCTCCTCCAATCCTCGGGAAACAAGACCTCCCAACGTTCTGCAACCTCTTCAAGGAGGGCAGCAAGGCAGGCATCAGAGAACCGAGGGGCACATTGGCCCCCTGCTGGCCTATCCTGCAGCCTGCCACCCTCCTCCTCTGCCGTGCCCTCCTCTGGAGCCTGCTGCGCAGACCCCCTGCACCGGTTGCTGGCCATGGTGAACAGCCTAAAGGAGGTTGCCTGGCCTTTCTTTATACAGACTGTCGGTTCCCCATTGGAACCAGCGGTCTGTACACACCTGCCGCACATTTGAAATTCCTGCTGTACACGGGAGTCTGCAAAATGGTGGTGCGGCCTGTTTTGCCGGTGGAGATCGGCTACGCGCCCGCCGCCGATTAGGTCGGGCCCGCCTGCTTGACAAACATAAATTTCTGCCCATGGATACATTTCTTTCCTGTCCCAGAAGTGGTCCCAGCGTCCAATGAAAATGAACTCCTTTTCAACATCAGTCCTTTAGCCACGTGTTAAATTGTCCTGATCTGTTTGTTCTAATGCCAGTTTGCACATGGCTCAGGCAATAAGCAAGGTGATTACTACCTTTGAGGTCCTGGTTTTTAATTTACAGTCTAACCCTTTAAACAGGACCTCCTCCCTGTTCCTACCAATGTCAATATTGACCATGACAACCAGATTTACCCCTTCTCCTTCCAAGTACATCTCCAGCCATTGTGAGGTATCCCTTACCCTGGCATCGGGTCGGCAAAATGCACTTTGGAACTCTCATTCTTTGCTCCAGAGGATGCTACCTATCCCCCTGATCTCAGTGTCACCTGTTACTGCCATAGTTCTAATCTGCTATTCAAAGATCTCTTCATCACCCCCATTTCCACCCCCGCCCCCCCCTCCAACCAACTCCTCCAACTGGAGTGCAGCCAAACCACGGTGCCTTGGTCTGCATTGTGGCTCTCCTCCCTGCAGTCTTTCTCCTTGTCCTCACAAGTATGGATGACATCGAACCCATTGGAGGGGGCTAGTGTCTGCGGGACTTCCTTCTCAGACACGATGGACAAAATAATTCCTGCTGTGCCGTGATGACTCTATGACTTTTTGGGCTGGATTTTATGGCGAGGCAGGGTGCATGTAAATTATGATGGGTGGCTAGCCCACCACCTGCCCGCCCAACCATGACCTCATAATATGGTGGGTCGGTGAGCGCTGAAATCAACAGCCTGCCAGACATTTTGAAAAAATAATTAATGGGAAATTGAGCTTGTTAACAAGCCAATTGACCTGAATAATACACTGCCTACGCCATAAAACAGTTGATGCAAGCAGACAGGCAATTGAGATTCAGAAGGTCATAAACAACTTTGTCGAAAGATAGGAGGAAGTGCATCCTTTTGGTGGGGGTGGGGGTGGGATACCCTGTGCGCATCAAGGGCATCCACCTTTAGCCCCCTTTCCTCCTTACCTGGCCTTCAAAATCTGCCCCTCCACCCTCTTCACATGATCCCCTTCTTCCGCCAGGCTCCCTAATCCCTTCCCATCCTAAAATCCAAAGGGTTACCTTAGTTTTGGTCCTCTGGGATCCATTGCTCTTCTTCGTGGGCCTCCGTGCAGTCCCAACAGTGCTCATTACTGAATTCTGGCGTTGTTGGGACTGCCAGAGCTGCGGTCAATCAGATTGGCCACAGCTCTTGAGTGTAGGACTTCCCCTCACTAGGGGCGGAAGTCCGAACCTCACATGCTTAAGGCCACCCACAGTGTGATATTACTATGGGGCCTTGTTGAGCATAGGTTGGTGCTGCACCAAATTTCCTTCTAGGCTGTGGTGGGGGTCGAACAATATGCCCTCCTCCACCACCTATAAATTCAGCCCATTATTCTTCTTGTTCCTTGAAAAGGTCTCTGACCACAGTGGCTCAATTGCCTCTGAGTCAGAAGGTTTTGGATTTAGGTCCCACTCCAATATATGAGCACAAAAATCAAGGCTGGCATTCTAGTGCAATACTGCTAGAGTGCCGTACTTTGGATGAGACCTTAACCAAGGTCCTTTCAGATGGACACAAAAGATCCTGTGGAGCTATTTTGAGTGTCGCAAAGCTATGCCCCTTTATTTTTGAAACTATGATTTTTCAACCTTCAACTGACTGGAAGTTTTGCAATTTGAACTGAGACAGAGCAAACTGCTTAAAAATGCAAGGCAACATTCCAAGGTGGAGGTGAGAAGCAAACAAACCAACCTCAGGGGAGTGTTGAGAGAGAGACATTTCCTATCGTTCAGACACCCATCAAAACTCATAACTGCCTGAGGAGGAGACATCAAAAATGCAAAGTACTGGATATTGAAGCAATGGCTGCCACAGACCCACCCAAAACCCCTTGGAAATACATGTTGGTTGAAATATTTCAAGGCAAGACGGCCAGCCATGAAAGGGATTGTAAGTGACACAGGTGGTGTCAAGAAAGTCTTCAGCAGAGGTAGCAAGTTGAGGGCTCTCCCTCTCTCTCCCTTTTGGAATAAGCATGTCGCGTGGTTCAAAAAGTCAACTCCCGCTGAAAGCTACCAGCAAACCAAGATCTCATAATAATTGCAACATTTTCTACATCTGACCGCATCCAAGAAACCAGCTAACCTAAACAGGCTGCAACATTGAGAATCTATGCTTCAAGTACAAAGGACAGTTAACGATATATTCTTTTATATTTTTTTAATTGGACTCTAACTCTTCCTATTTCTGTTACGTGTGTGTGTGCGCGTGTGTGTGTGGGCCCTAATGACTGTATGAGGATGAATGCCTGATGTCATGTTTTTATTACTTTTTTGGGAGTTTAGCGGTTACTAAATTTGCTCTTTCTTTGACTCAAGAAAACCTTGCATGATTGGCTCCTTATTGCTCACAGCTTAGATAGTTAAATACATTTTACTTGGGAAAGGCATATCCTTGTAAAAAAGAAACCCAAACATTAATTGTGACCGACTGAGGAGGTCAAAAAGAGGGGAACCAGTTCACCCCTTCTCACCTGGTCATAACAAAAGTTAGAGCAGGGGAGTTATGCTGCACGTCCTGGCCAATATTTACTCATTGAACATTAGCAAAAAACCAGATTACCTGGTCATTATCACATTGTTGTTTGTGGGAGCTACTGTGTGCGAATTGGTCGCGGTGTTTCATACATTACAACAGTGTCTACACTTCAAAATGTACTTCATTGGCTGTAAAGCACTTTGAGATGACCAGTGATCATGAAAGGCGCTGTATAAATGCAAGTCTTTTTTTCTTTACAAACATTGAAGTCTTCTCCATTTAAGAATGGAGCACATTGTCCCAAAGCCTTAATTCTCATTTCCAGGCCTCTTACCCAAAGGCAGAATCCCATAGAGTGCAATCAGCTGCCTCACATCTAAGAGAGAAGGCATTGGTTCGATATCAGTTTGCCGCAGTGTGGTTCCCAGGTAGTTGTACTCGCCTGTGTAGGAAACGACAGGTAATTAATCATAATAAATCAATCAAGTTACTTGAATCATTTTGATATTTTTATGAAGGTATCACTCTCCTTTTAAGTTCTCATTTGAGGATTCAGTGATCGGGTGTGGTAGCATATTTATACCCGGGTTCAAGTTTAGTTCAGACTGATGGGATAAAAATCCGTCTCCCTCTATAAGGCTTCTAAATTGAATTATTTTGCATGGTCTCAATCCAGTTTCTGGTGAGCATAGATCAACAGCACAAAATTGCTTATGGTTCTTCAAAAGTTAATAATCTTATTTGACAGGTGGGGTCAGTGGTGGGGGTTATAAATTTCGTGAAATGGAAATTCTACTGTGCGACACAAAATACTCTTAGTGGCAGAATCTTCTGGTCAGCAAGTGGGGGGGCGGGGCCCGCTCACTGACACGTAAAATGATGCAGGGTGATGTTGGGCGTGCATCCCGATGTCACCCCGTGTCATTTAGATTTTCAGTTCGGTGGGCGCGCAAGCGAATCAGCTGCGCATCTGCCAAACTGTCAAAGGCCTATTAAGGCTATTAAAAAAGTAATTACATGATTAATGGACCTGCCCGTCCAACCTTAAGGTTGGTGGGCAGGCCAAGAGCCCAGGCGGACTTCTGAAAAAACATGAAACCTCATCCATGGGCGGGATGAGGTTTCATGAGAGTATTAAACTTTTTATAAAATGTTTAAATAAAAGAAATTGACATGTCCCAGCTCAGGTGGCAGTGGCATGAGGGGACATGTCAGTAATTTTTTTCCCCTTCTTTTTTGAAATTTTCAAACCTGAGCCGATCTCTCTGTGGCATCTCCCTCAGGGAGATCTGTGCGCTCTTTCGCGCGCATGTGCAAAAGAGCACACTCCTGAGTCAGGGAATCCACCCCCCACCCCGCCCGCACAGGGAGCGCATAGCACTTCCTGGCGGATGTCATGCTGGGCGGGCCTTAATTGACCTGCCCACGTAAAATGGTGGTGTGCCCCCAATTGGGGGCGCCGATCGGGAACCCGCCCACTCGGTCCTGCTCCTGCAGGACCCCGCTCCACGACGGGGAGAAGATCCTGCCCTTGAGATATCAGGGTTAAGGAACACTCTTAGGCAGACAGAAGGAACTTGACTCTGTAGCTAACATGTTATATTCCTTGAAGGAAGCATGAGAGAGAGAGCTATGTTCTGAGATATACTTGATTGGACATAATTGAAACAGTTCTGATCTCCATTTTGCCCACAATATATCCTAACTGGCTGTGTATTTGCTGTATTGTACAGGTAGCTGTACTTTGCAAATAAGCAATGATATGGGTCTGTTTGATAGGACCTTGCAGAGGAAATTTTCCTTATATCTAATTTATACTATGTTTTGGAATACCTCTTGCCTGAAAAAATTGTGAGACAACAAAAAGGATAAGTGCTCCAAACAGGCATTCATCACCTTGAACATCAAAATCCATATAATTTAATTTGATCATGTTACTAAGAAAGGAAGCAACAAAAGAGTTGCAATAGACTGCCTTTGATAGTGAAATAATGCACTATTACAAATTGGATTTCTCTAGAATTTAGCAACGTTTATTATCAAAATATAACATCTGCACTTGGATCAACATGTGAATGTACAAATTAGGAGCAACAGTAGGCCATTTGACCCCTCTAGCCTGCTCTGCCATTCTATGAGGTCACGGCTGATCTGAATATGGCCTCAACTCCAGATTCTGCCTACCCATAAGAACCTTTGACTCCTTTGTAAGTCAAGGATCTATCTACCTTTGCTTTAAATATATTCATTAACCAACCTCTGGGTAAGGGAGTTCCAAAGATTCACCACCCTCTGAGGTAAATAAAAATTCTCATCTCCATCTTAAATGGGAGACCTGCTATTTTTAAACTGTGTCCCCGGTTCTAGTCTCTCCCACAAGGGGAAACATCTGTTCAGTATCCACCCTGTCAAGTCCCCTCAGGATCTGATACGTTTCAATAAGACCACCTCGTAATCTTCTAAATTCCAATGGATACAGGCCTAGCTTGTAAGATCCCAGGTATCAGTCGAGCGAATCTTCTCTGAACTGCTTCTAACACATTTCTATCCTTTATTAAATGAGACAAAACTGTACACTATATTCTGGATGTGATCTCACCAATACCCTGTACATCCCTACGTCTATATTCCATTCCCCTTGCAAGAAATGACAACATTTCATTTGCCTTCCTAATCACTTGCTGTACTTGCATACTAACTTTTCCTGATTCATGTACCAGGATACCTAGATCCCTCTGTGCCTCAGAGTTTTTTTTTGTAAAAATATACTTTATTCATAAAAAATCTTCAATCACATTCAAAACCATTTCAAAAACAACATTACAAGGGTACAATCCAGGTTAAACTTTTACAAAATGTATCACCAGGTGCATCAGTACAAACAATATTACAATCATTTACAGCCTTTCATTTTGATCTGTACAGCCCGAGGGGCTCTAAACAGTTCCCAGTCTCTCGGTGCGCTGTGGTAGAAAGGTCTTAGACAGCGACCCTTCCCCATTGCGCCTTTGCGGCAGCTGCCCCAAGCTTTAGTGCGTCCCTCAGCACGTAGTCCTGGACTTTGGATTGTGCCAGTCCGCAACAATCGGTCGGGGACAACTCTTTGTGCTGGAAGACCAACAAGTTTCGGGCAGACCAAAGCGCGTCTTTCACCGAGTTGATGATCCTCCAGCTGCAGTCGATGTTTGTCTCGGTGTGTGTCCCTGGGAACAGCCCGTAGAGCACAGAGTCCTGTGTCACAGAACTGCTCGGGATGAACCTCGACAGCAACCACTGCATCTCTGAGTTCTGCAATCTCTCTCCATTTAGATAATATGCTGCTTTTCTATTCTTCCTGCCAAAGCGGACAAGTTCACATTTTCCTATATTATACTCCATCTGTCATATTTTTGCCCACTCATTTAACCTATTTTGCAGACTCCTTATGTCCTCTTCACAACTTACTTTCATACCTATCTTTCTGTCATCAGCAAATTCAGCAATCATACCTTCGGTCCCTTCATCCAAGTCATTGATGTAAATTGTAAATAGTTAAGGCCCCAGCACTGTTCCCCATGGGACGCCATTCGTCACATCTTGCCAATCCACAAAAGACCTATTTATCCCTAGTCTTTCTTCCTGTTAGCTAACCAATCCTCTATCCATGCTAATATGTTACCCCCTATGCCATAAGCTCTTGTTTTGTGTAGTAACCTTTGATGTGAGACTTTGACAAATGCCTTCTGGAAATCTAAGTACAGCACATCCACAGCTTTCCCTTTATCCACGTTGCTTGTTACTTCCTCAAAGAACTCCCATAAATTAGTAAACATGGCTTCTCTTTCACAAAACCATGCTGACTCTGCTTGATTGCATTGAGATTTTCTAAGTTCCCCACCATAGCCTCCTTAATAAAAGATTCCAGCAATTTCCCTACAACAGACTGGCCTGTAGTTTCCTGTTGTCTGTCTCCTTCCTTCCTTGAAAATAGGAGTCACATTTACTATTTTCCAATTTGATGTGACCTTTCCAGCATCTAGGGAATTTTGGAAAATTAAAACCAATCCACCTACTATTTCAGCAGCCACTTCTTTTAAGGCCCTAGGATGAAGTCCATCAGGACTGTGAACTTGTCAGCTTTTAATTCTAATACTTTTTTCAATACCCTTTCCTTGATGATTGTAATTCTTTTAATTCCTCCCTCCCTTTCGCCTCCTGATGTTTCTGGGATGTTAACTGTATTCTCTACAGTGAAGACAAATGCAAAATATATGTTCAATTCATCTGCCATTTCTTTATTCTCTATTATTAATTCCCCATTCTCACTCTCTACAGGACCAACATTCACTTTATTTACTTTTTACTCTTACTATCTGTTTTTATATTTCTAGCTAGCTTTCTCTTGTACTCTAATTTCTCCTTCCTTATTAATCTATTAGTTATTCCTTGCTGTTCTTTGTATTCTGTCCAATTTTCTGACCTGCTACTGATCTTTGCAGAATTATATGCTTTTTCTTTAGTTATCCACAAATGGTGTGTCCTTCCCTTGGAGTCTTTCTTTCTCACTGGAATGTATCTTTTATGAGCATTCTGAAATATCTCCTTAAGTGTCTGCCACTGCAACTCTTACTAACCTATCCCTTAACCTAATTTCCCAGTTCATTTTTGCCAGCTTTGTTTTCATGCCCTCATAATTGCCCTTATTTAAGTTTAGAACAGTAGTCTTAGTTCCACTCCTCTCTCCCTCAAGCTGAAAGTGAAATTCAATCATATTATGATCACTGCTACCTTTGGGTGCCTTCACTCAGATCTAGTATAGCCTGCTCTCTGGCTGGTGCTAAAAGGTGCTGCACTAAGAAACTATCCTGAAAACACCCTATGAACTCATCATTCGGGTTACTTTTACCAATCTGATTTGTCCAATCTATTTGTAGTTTAAAATCACCCATGATTATCGCCGCACCATTCTCACAAGGCTCATTGTTGTTTGTTGTCTATATCAATGATTTGGATGATAATGTGCTGAATTGGATCAGCAAGTTTGCTGATGACACTAAGATTCCCCGCGTTGTGGACAGCGAGGAAGGCTTTCAAAGCTTGCAGAGGGATCTGGACCAACTGGGAAAATGGGCCAGAAAATGGCAGATGGAATTTAATGCGGAAAAGTGTGAGGTGTTGCATTTTGGAAGGTCAAACCAAGGTAGGACATACACAGTAAATGGTAGGGCACTGAGGAGTGCGGAGGAACAAAGGGATCTGGGAGTTCAGATACATAATTCCTTGAAAGTGGCGTCACAGGTAGACAGGGTTGTAAAGAAAGCTTTTGGCATACTGGCCTTCATAAATCAAAGTATTGAGTATAGGAGTTGGGATGTTATGGTGAGGTTGTATAAGACATTGGTGAGGCCAACTCTGGAGTATTGTGTGCAGTTCTGGTCGCCTAACTACAGGAAGGATATCAGTAAGATTGAGAGTGTGCAGAGAAGATTTACTAGGATGTTGCCGGGTCTTAAGGAGTTGAGTTACAGAGAAAGATTAAACAGCTTAGGACTTTATTCCTTGGAGCGTAGAAGAATGAGGAGAGATTTGATAGAAGTTTACAAAATTATGAGGGGTATAGACAGAGTAAATGCGAGTAGGCTCTTTCCACTTAGATTAGGAGAGATAAACACGAGAGGACATGGCTTTAGGGTGAAAGGGGAAAGGTTTAGGGGGAACATTAGGGGGAACTTCTTCACTCAGAGAGTGGTGAGAGTGTGGAACGAGCTACCATCTGATGTGGTAAATGCGGGCTCACTCTTAAGTTTTAAGAATAAATTGGATAGATACATGGATGGGAGAGGTCTGGAGGGTTATGGACTAGGTGCAGGTCAATGGGATTAGTGGAATAATATTTTGGCACAGACTAGAAGGGCCGAGTGGCCTGTTTTCTGTGCTGTAGTGTTCTATGGTTCTATGGCTCCATTATTTCTTCCTATACACCTTGTCCCACAGTGTGGGTACTGTTACAGGGCCTATAAACCACTCCCACAAGTGGCTTGTTACCTTTGTCATTTCTCATCTCTAGAAACTGATTCTACATCTTAATCTCCAGAACTAAGGCCATGTCTCCCTAATGCATCAATGTCATCCTTAATTAACACCCCCACCTTTACCTAGCTTCCTGTCCTTCCTAAATGTCATATGCCCTTGAATATTCAGCTTCCAGTTATTGTCATCCTGCAGTCATATCTCTGTAATGGTTATCAGATCATACATAGTTACTTCTATTTGTGCTGTCAATTCATCTGTTTTGTTACAAATGCTACATGCATTCAGATGCAGAGCTTTTAGTTCTGTCTTTTTACATTTTTGTAACCTCTAGCCTTATCTGCTGGTGCAATCTTAGGTTTGTACACTCTGTCCTTTTCTGCCAGACTCTGATCATCTTGCTCTTTTGCCTTGTCTTCTCTATTTCATTTATCACATTTCCAAAACTTGATTCCTTGCCCCCACTATTTAATTTAAGGCCCTCTCTACCACCCAAGTTACACCCAAGATGACACTCGTCCCGGCATGGTTCAGGTGAAGACCATCCTAACGGTACAGTTCCCACTTTCCCCAGCACTGGTGCCAGTGTCCCATGAATTGAAACCCATTTCTCCCACACCAATATTTGAGTTATGCATTTAGCTCTCTAATCTGATTTACCTTATGCCAATTTGCACATGGCTCAGGTAGTAATCCACACATTATTATCTTCGAGGTTCTGCTTTTTAATTTTGCCCCTAGCTGCTCATACTCACTCAGCAGAACCTCTTTCCTCTCCTAATGTCATCGGTATGTCAGTAGAGCACAACCACTGGATCCTCCCCCTCCCACTTCCTCTCCAGCCCAGAGTAGATGTTCCAGGGCTGCACTGCGATTGAGATGAGTTTTGGAGTGGGGCAAGGGCTGTGTTTGACGGTAGTGCACAAGCACGTGCAGGATGGCAGGGAAGGAAGCAAGCACGTATTAGGGAAACCGTGACCATAAAGTAATCATTCCTCCGCAGAGGAATGAGCGTCTGTGCCCGAGGGGTGAGCATTTGGTGGCACTTTCATGTCTCTGTGTTGCTTGAGTGGGCAGATAAACTAGAGGCCTGACCCCAAGCATTGTCAATGTGGCTGCTTCTCAACTGTCTCAGCTGCAGAGGAATGGTCACATTATACAAAGTTTCGCTCATGGAAAGTGGACTGCAGAGCAGCTGGGCATGTTGTACAATCTCCTTGCTAAAGCTGGCTATGGAGCAGTCACTGATGGAGGTGCTCATAGCCCCTCGCAATGTTATCATCCCAGTTTGGACATGTCTCCCCCATGTTTCAAGGTAACAATCTTGCAGTGTGGGTTAGGGGAATGCCTGCACCTGAGCTGAGAGTACAGCTGCAGTCCAGTGGATAAAGCTGCTGTCAATTGTTCAGGTGGAGTGGGACGGAAATGGGTGGGGTTTCAGGCAGCCATGCAGCGCATTAAATTCTGGCCATCCAAGTGGTGGCCAGCAGTCTCCGGCACATGTTAAGGGGCCCTAAGACTTAACCAAAAGCGGTTCTTAGAACACCCAAGCTAACCCATGCATCTCTCTCTTTCATCCTGCAGGAGGAGTACATCAGGAGCATGGAGCCTGGTGACCTAGTTGTATGCCTCGTGGCGTACAGAGAGCAGAGACGAAGGAGAAGAGAGCGACAGAGGCGCCTGGCTGGGCAGAGGGAGGAGCAGCACTCCCAGGAAGAAGGGGTGGCTGGGGTGCCCACACGTGTCGCTGAACAGCGAGCAGTTGCTGTTCGGTACCTAGCTAGACCCAGGATCTATAGATGTTGCCTTTCATTGATGCAGATGACCGAGAACCATTGTCACCGAAGACTGCGCATGTTCAGGGAACTGGTTGGTCACATCTGCCAGCTGCTGCAGGATTTGGTGACCTTTGTGGGATATCGCAAGCCTCCACCCAAAAATGCATCCATCTTTACAAGACACACAACTTTGTGCATTTTGCCCGGGACCAGGAAAGCCAAGATGCAGGAGAGCTGGGATTTTCTCAGATCTCAGGTTTCCCACAGGCGCCATCAACTGCACTCACATGGCACTCAAATCTCCGTGGCAACAAGTGGTCAACTATGTGAACTGCAAGGGCTTCTACTCACTGAATGTTCAGCTGGTGTGCGACCACCACAAATACAGCCTGCAGGTCTGCGCACAGTTCCCAGGGAGTGTCCACAACTCCTATATCCTTAGCAGGTCTCAGATCCCTGACATTTTCCAGGTTCAACAGAGGCTGCAGGGTTGGGTCCTCAGGGGCAAGGGTTACCCGCAGAGGTGGTACCCGATGAGACCTGTGCGGCGGCCTCAGACTGCAGCCAAGCGAAGGTATAATGAGGCTCATGCTGCAACGCACACCTTGGTGGAACAAACTATCGGGATGCTGGAAGAGGTTCCAGTGCCTGGACTGGTCTGGTGGACCCTGCAATATAGTCCACAGAGTGTGTCACGCATCATGGTTGCCTGCAGCGCTCTTCACAACCTGGCACTGCAATGTGGAGAGGAGATGAAGGAGCAGCATGTCCCCTCTGATGAGGAGGACGTTGACTGGTTTAAGGGTTAGGAGGTCCTTGAAGGTGACGATGAAGGTGATGAAGGCGATGAGGCCATCGCACTGGCCAGGCGAGGCAGGCACGTTCGTGGAGGCCCTCACAGCTGCTAGATTTGTGGAGGATGATGACAACATGCAGTGAGGAGACACCATAGATCTTCACATTGCATCTGTGAACGTTTGACTCCAGTCTGGTTGATGGCAGCGCACATACTCTCGGTGATAAGGCTCCTGTCATAGAGATGCGGCGGAGGCCCGAATAGTTGCTCGATTCCAGGGGGAGAATGACAACATGCAGTGAGGACACTCCATAGGCCTTCACATAGCCTCTGTAAATGTCTGACTTCCCACGGCCAGGGAAGCTCGCTTGCACTTTGTGATCAGAGCCATAACATGAAGTTGCAGCTGTGAAACTTTAAATGCACCCTGATCCTTTGTCAGCCTTCAGCACCTGACCTGTCACTGGTCACAGATGCTGACATGATGGGGGCCAGCCCCACCTTAAAGGTGCTGAGAGCACACAGATATAATGATGGAACTTTGTGATCCCTGCCCAAGACACTCTGGCAGCAATAAAAAGCACCATTGAGGTGCAGGCATCACTAATGTGTTCAGTGACTGTGAGGTCAGACCATTACTTTGGTCTGAAGGCTGCACAAAGCACAGTGAAGAGGCTCTAGACTGAGACAACTGCCTTTATCTTGTGCAGGAACCAAGATTTCACATCTGAGTGACACGAACACTGCTCATCAGAACAAGAAGCCATTGGCAGAGAGACATCCTGGGGGTCTATTTACAATAGTGAACATTATGTATAAGTGATTAATACCCATGCCCAGGCTGTGGAACTAGATCACCTTAACCTTCCTAGCCTTGCCACTATGCCTTAGTGCTCCCCTGATGTCCACAGCAGAGGTGGACGGCCTTGGTAAGTGTCCTGGAGGGTCCCAGCCTGCTTTCTGGGTCCTGATCTGTGGCAGTGGCACCCTCCTCAGCCTGTGGAGCTGGAGCAGCTGGGGTCACAGGAAGAGGGATCTCAGATGGGCTGGACACTCCAGAAGTCACCTGGGTGGGTGGCGCCAGGGTGTCGATCTGCCGGTCCTCCTCTCACAGGAGTGCCCGATGGCCCCTGGCTGACTCCTTGAGGAGAAGGGAAGTTGGAGTGAGATCGAACTGCCCCACACCCTTCTCGCGTACACATTGTTGGAGGCCAACTATGACGTCAGCAATGGAGTTCAGCCCGCACAGCAGCGCAGGACTGATGTCCTGGACCAAGGTCTCCTTAGCAGCTGCCACCTGGCGCTATCACCTCAGCCTGAAGGCAGATGGACTTTTCCATTGTGCCTTGCAGTCTGAGGGTTTCAGAGGACATCCCTTCCTAATGTTCCCAGGCTTGCCTTCGCAGCTCTAGCAACTGAGGTATGATCGAGTCCACAGGCTCGTCATCTGACTTGGACTCAGCAGATTTCTAGTCTCCAGTAGTCTTCTAAGTGCTGGAAACCTGGGAAGTCCCTTCCACTGCCTGCCGTGGATCAGACAGTGCGATGTGCTCACCAGATTTTGATCCCAAGGCTATTCTAAAGTTAGGTCCCACTGAGGTATGTGTCTCTGCGCTGGTGGAGGGTGCGGATGAGCACTGTGACGGGTCTTCAATGAAGGTACCTTCAGATTCCTCTTCAGAAGTTTCGTCGGGGCTTGATTGAAGGCCCTGAGCCATGGAATCCGTCAGCTGTCTCCTAGGCGTGCCGCGAAAGCAAGGAGAGATAATTAGTGCATGGCAGGGGGCTGCAGAACAGGGGGGGTGACTCACACTCACAGTCTGATGGATGTTGCAGTGCTGGATCCTCACTTGGTAGAACAACGCCAACCTCACCGTTAGCACAGGAATGGTCCAGATCTTCGCTGGCCAACTGTATGACTCTATTTCCAAAGTCTGTGAGGACCTTGATCTCAGGCATTCCTCCACCAGTCTGTGGCCTCTCCCTCTTGTTGTGTGCCAGCTTGTCCTGCATGAATACAGGTGGGGAGAATGTAAGCAGGACGTCTGGCAGGCCAGATGAAAAATATGGCTGGCATGTGTGGGTGGTGAGTGGTCCATGGACGGGATGAGGACAATGAAGGTGTGTGTGAGAGAGAGTGAATGGTGATGTCCCTTGAACTGGCAATGAATGAGATCCCTGTGGAAATGTGATGGGTTTGTGATTGTGTGAGTTGGAAGTGATGAGAAGAGTGACTTACCCTGGTGGAACTGAGTTCATTCATCCTCTTGTGGCATTGAGCGGCTGTCCTCTTTTGCACTGACCACCGCTGCCACCGCCTCCCAAGCTGGATTGGTGATGCTGCTGGCTCTCCTGCAGCCAGAGCGGGGATGGGGGACATCACAGTGGGCCTCCATGGCGTCCAAAATGTGCTTGAAGGACGTGTCAATGAATTGCGGGACTCCAGTCTTCTTGCCTTTTGGGGCCATGTCTTCTTTATTGCAGTGCTGGCGCTAGAAGAACTGAGAGGTGTGCACGTAGCTGCACTTTAAATATGACACCTGGCTTGAGGAAGCAGCAAGGTGAGAACCTGTCTGCCATCGAAATGGTGTGTTTTCCGGGAATCCATGATTAATGAGGCAGGCTTGGGACAATATGGTGTAAAAACACGCCATTGCGGCCAGCAGGAAAAACGTTGTCCACTACTGCGCTGAGTGCAAATCTGGGATGATGCCGCCCATAAGTTGAGGACATTTCCCTTCCCCCTTGAGGTCAGTGACAAATTAAGTTTTTTTGCTTCTTGATATTTTCAAATAGTTAGGACACTTTTAAAAAACCTTCTGAATTCCCTGTGCTCCCCAACTTCTGGCCCTAGTAGTAATTGCTCCACCATTGGTGGTTATTTGTGTCTTCACTATCTAGGCCCTAAGCTTTGGAATTAATTCCCTAAACATCTCTGCCTTTCCACACTCCTTAAAACCTACCTCTTTGACCAAGCTTTTGGTCAACTGCCATAATATCACCTAGTACAGCTGGGTGTCATGTTTTGTTTCATAATGCCCCTGAGAAGCACCTCGGGATATTTTTATTACATCAAAGGCACTGTATAAGCATGCTATGTTAGTTGGTGCTAACTCTAATCATTACCATTCAGTGGACCCTGGATCTGCATACCCACAAATTAGGTGGCTAGATGGTCTAATGGGAGTTGTTAGAATCTGAAGCTCCTGAGACAACAGTTCTCAGCTGCCAAGGGCAGGCTAGCCAGTGTTGAAGATACTAAGCCCGATGGCGGGCGAGCAAGTTGGAGTGATTCCCGCTGGGCAGCAGGACAGCTGAACACGTGCTATCTTCCACTGCTCAGCCCACTAATTATTCCTCCACAAGGAGCATGGCAAATCTCATGGTTGCCTGCAGCTTGGATCACCAATGCCTCAGTGAACGAATTGAAGTGATAAGTTTAGTTAGCGTATCTTTTACCTCTTAAAGCCAGCAGGCCAGTGCTAAGCCCTTCAACTGGCCCCTGTCTAGGCATGGCATCCCCACCCCTTCCAGGTGAAGGGCATCCTGGAGGACCAGAGATGGGTGTTCCTCCTGTTCATACATGACTACACATGGAGACATTGCTCGTTGACCAGGGTGATGAGAGCCATGTTTACGAAGACTCCCACCAACACGTTTGCTCTTGCCTCCACTACCCTTGAGACTCTATAGAGAGGCCATCATCTTGGCAGCATAGAAAGACTAAACACATGAGTCCTTGTCAACTATGACCATTCACCTGGGAGGATGGAGGTTTGGAGTACTGAGTTGGCTGCCGTTCACCAGCTGTGGCCCTTGGTGGCATCCACCTCCCTCCCTCCCTTCATCCCTGCCTGACTGCAGCAGATGGCAAATCACACACAATAAACTGCAGCTCCACACTTGCTGGGATCAAGATGTCGTGAGACCCATGAGTCGGGAACAAAACTGCTGCCGTGTGGGCTTCTCCATAGAGAACTGAGCATGGTTGACATCCAGTTGCCTCATAATTATTGGGGTGGCCCTTTAGTTGGCCACTTGATCAACCTTGAACTCCACCCACCTGAAAAGACTCTCCTCCCACTTGGAGGGATTTCATTTACTGGCTAACTGCATAGTCAAGGTGAGATTTGAAAAATGATGTGGGTCACCTTCCAGACTCAGTCCACCATCTTCTACCCACCCCGTCATCCACCATCACCCTTGACTCACCAAATATCACCAACCATCTCCCCTCTGTCACCCTTGAACCTCCCCCCATTACCCCTTACAATCCACCTCCACATGCCTTCCCTTCTCTCAGAGCCAACACCCTTTACCATCTCCATGCTAACATGCAGCAACCCTGCCCTCCATGACACTCTTTCCCCCACCCCTGCTTCCCTGTACATACATCCCCCCCTTCCCCACTCTATCCCTCCCTCTCCGAACAGTCTCCCCCCAACCCTTTCCTTCTGACCCTCCTCTCCTCCCCTTTTCTTGTTTAGCCTGCCTACCGTGTCCAGCCTTAGTGCAGCTTTTGCCACCGACACTCAGTATGAGTGAAGCTATGTGCAGTCCCCAAGAAGGCAAAAGCAGCATCTACTGACCTCAAAGTTGTGGGAGAAGTGCAGCTCGCCAGGTGCACATCACTTACATAGAGTCATAAAACTGAATGTTCTAAATTTTCACTGGTGGGGAACTTAATTTGGAAGGTAAACTTAATTGCAGGAAGGTGGCCTTTTAATGAGCATGCATGAGATGCTAATGCATGCAAATAGAGTTCCTGACATTGGTTTTTGGGAAGCTTGACTCACCTTTAACCTTCCTTGAAAGTTGGGAGAACAAAATTCAAACAGTTTATCCTGCTGTTAAGAAACAGATTTTTTGCCTCCCATCATATTATGTGCCCCCTCCCACCACGATTCCCGCTGCTGGTGGGACCGGAAGATTCTGCCTACTGTATATTATGTCTCCCAACTGCCACCAAGACAGCAGTCTGGTTTTCCACAGAGATAGTGGCGCCAACTGCTCTACTCCACTTCTTAGATAAGGGCCTGACGCAGACTACATTGAAGTCGCTCCATTGATGACTGCAATGAAGGAAAAGTTGCTGAAAATGAGGGCTGTAGACTCTAGATTTACAAATATTAGTTATAGCTAATCTTAGGCTGACCTCAAAATCTGCAATTCCTCATTCTTCTTTTTTAACACCCACAGTACATAGGACTTATACCACTGGGTCCTCCAATGCTTATGCAAATATGCAGACCTATAAAATTCTGGAGGCTTCAACGCTGTAAAGTGGTTGGGTACAAATCATGATTCACTGGTGCAGATCTGGTGCATAATGCATTTTAAAAGATTTTTTTCCAAGTTCTTTTTTGGTCAGTTGGGTATCTAACACATGCAGAAAGCTATCACGATAATTAAGGGTCTCCAAACAAAGCTATTGGGACATTTATGCCTGTTTGCTTGATATAAATTGCATACCTTTTCCATATGGTGGCATATGTCACTCATCACCTATCTCTAACTTCTAAAGTTTAGTTATAAGTTGCAATGCCAAGGCTTAGGGATTCTCAAATATGTGTGGGAGTACTGAAATTTAATCAACTAAGGGCTCACAAGCTCCAAGCGGAGAGCATTAACAAACTCCCCAATGCTGGTCTGTTAGGGCAGTGGCTGGCAGACCTACTACCTCGACCTAAATGGGAAAAATCTCAACTCCTAGGGATAGATCTACCTTTCCCAAGTTTTATTTGTTTGTCTGCCCAAGGCAGTCAGCAGATATAAGAAGCTCCTTGTGATTTTTCTTAAAATATTTTATTCATTCACGGGATGTACAAGAGCAGCATTTGTGATCTATCCCTAATATTCTTTGAGAAGCTGGTGCTGAGTGGCCTTCTTGAACTACAGCAATCCATGTGACAAAAGTATACACACAATGCTGTCAGATAGGGAGTTCAAGATTTTTGATGCAGCGGTAGTGAAGGAATGGTGATATAGGCCTGAATTTTACCTTTGGCAGGCACACGCGATTGGCAGGCCCGGGAGCGGTCGGGAAACGGACCCCCGACCGTGATCGGCACCTGGCCGCGATTTCATTTATTGCGAGGGAAATTGGATACAAAAGTAGGGAGGTTATGCTTCGGCTATACAGAGACCGCATCTGGAGTACTGTGTACAGTATTGGTCATTTTATTTAAGGAAGGAGGTAAATGCGTTGGAAGCAGTTCAGAGAAGATTTACCGTACTAATACCTGGAGTTGGAGAGGAAGGGCTGGACAGGCTAGGTTTGTATTGGCTGGAGTTTAGAAGAATAAGAGGCAACTAGATTGAGATATATGAGATACTGAGGGGTCTTGACTGGGTGGATGTGGCGAGGATGTTTCCTCTTGTGGGAGAATCCAGAACTAGGAGTCACTGTTTAAAAATAAGGGGTCACCCATTTAAAAGGGTGAAATTTTTTCTCTCAGAGTGTCATGAGTCTTTGGAACTCTCTTCCTGTAAAGGCAGTGGAAGCAGAGTCTTTGAATATTTTTAAGGCCAAGGTGTAGATTCTTGGCAAGCAAGGGGGTTATAGGTTATCGGGGGTAGGCAGGATACAGATTTGAGGTTTTTATCAGATCAGCTATGATCTTATTGAATGGCGGAGCAGGCTCGAGAGGCCAAATGGCCTACTCCCGCTCCTTGTTCGTATGTGTTTGGAGGCTTGTGATATTCCACAAGTTCCTGGCACAAAAATTGAGCGCTGTGGCCACTTTCACAGCCACTGGCAGTGCGTGCCCTCTAAGTCCCCGTGGCAACAAATCCTGCAGCACGTGGCATATGTGACCGACCAGTTCCCTGGACATGTGCAGTCTTTAGTGACACTGGTTCTCAGTCATCTGCAGGAATGACAAGCGCCATATATAGACCCTGGGTCTAGCTAGGCACCAACCCGCAACGGTTGCTAGGGCACTTCAGCAGCATGTGCAGGAGCCCCAGCCACCTGTTCTTCTTTAGGGTGCTGCTGATCCTTCTGCCCAGCCAGGTGCCTCCGTCTCTCTCTTCTCTTTTATCTCCACTCTCTGTAAGCCATGAGGCATATACTAGGTCACCAGGTTCCATGCTCCTGATGTACTCCTCCTGCATAATGAGAGATGCGTGGGTTATTATCGGTGTACTAATAAACTCTCTTGGTTAAGTCTGAAGGCCCCTTAACACATGCCGCAGAGTGCTGGTCACTACTTGGATGGCCAGAGTTTAGTGTGCTGCATGGCTGCCCATAACTCTATCCACCTCTGCCCCATTAATTTGCAGCCTGCATCTGATGGGTGAAAAGTTTAGGAGCATTTGGTGGCACATTCACACCTCTGCATTGCTTGAGTGGGCAGATAAGCTAGAGGCCTGACTCCAGGCATGTCAAAGTACCAGCACCTGAACTGTCTCAACAGTAGAAGAATGATCACTTAATACAAGGTTTCCCTAATACGTGGCCGCTTCTCTCCCCTCCCTGCATGTGCACTACCTTGCCCGCCCCCACCCCCAAGCCTCGCATCAACCACAGTCCAGCCCTTGCCCCAGCATCGCCCTGTCAGCCAGCTGGGAAAAAGCTACTTGCCTGTGCCCTCACCTGAATGTACTTCCTTGAAGTCGAACAGGTGACCCTCGCGAGCACTGAGCAACTCACCTCCAAGTTCCCCTTGAAGTTCAGCTCACCAGGTGCATGCCTTTTAAATGCTGTTGTGAAACATGTCAATGTGGTCTGTCCGTAAGCACGACCCAGACCTCTCTGTCGCTTGCCATTTCAACACACCACTCTGCTTTCATGCCCACATGTCCGTCCTTGGCCTGCTGTAATGTTCCAGTGAAGCTCAACGCAAGCTGGAGGAACAGCACCTCATCTTCCGACTAGGCACTTTACAGCCTTCCGGACTTAATATTGAGTTCAGCAACTTTAGATCATGAACTCTCTCCTTCATCCCCACCCCCTTTCTGATCCCCCCTTTTCCAGTAATTTATCATTTATATATATATATTTTTTTTAATACATAATTTTCTTTTCCCATCTATTTCCATTATTTTTAAATGTATTTCTATCCATTGTTTTATCTCTACCTTTTAGCCTATTTCAATCCCCTCCCCCACCCCACCCCCACTAGGGCTATCTGTCACTTGCTCGTCCTCCTTTCTTAATGTCACCATAGCACATTCCTCAGCTAATATCACCACTGTCAACACCCCTTTGTCCTTTTGTCTATGACATCTTTGGCAATCTCTTCTTTGCCTCCACCTATCACTGGCCCTCTATCCAGCTCTACCTGTCCCACCCCGCTTCAACCAGCTTATATTCCACCTCATTTCTATATTTTTTAGTTCTGATGAAGAGTCATATGGACTTGAAACGTTAACTGTATTCCTCTCGGCAGATGCTGTCAGACCTGCTGAGTTTTTCCAGGTATTTTTGTTTTTGTTTCAGGTTTCCAGCATCCGCAGTTTTTGCTTTTATGTCAGTGCGATTGCCTGGATGATCCAGCATGGGTGGATGATTCAAGCGGGCTGGCCAAGATGATGAGATGCAAATGCATTGAAATTATGTTCCTGACGTTGGGCGGCGGGAAAGTCGGCCCATCAATCTGGCTTCACAACGGCCTAAAATTGATATTTGGCCTCTCCATATTGTCTGTTCTCGCTTGCCATGATGCCCAGTGCCAAAGGGGGCGGAAAATTCTGGCCTATGTCATGTTTCTTTCACATATGTGCATCAAGGTCAGTCCAATAGTTTCTTCCAGGTTGTCGACAAAGTTTCACTACTGCTCACCAACACGGGATGAATCTAGAAAGAGCTTTCACCAACCACTCCACACTGACCAAGTTTTCTGTATACAACTATCACCAGCAGATTATTCTCACTTCAAAAAACTTCTCTTCCTCCGATCACCTCAGTACTGACAGCACATATTTCCAGAGACTCCATTTTTCTGAATGCTTGAATATACCTTGTTAAACAATTTATTTGGCTCTGGTAAAATTGCCCTCCACAGAGTTTTGCTTCTTCAGCTGTCCAGAGATTTTCCTTAATAGCGTATTTGATTTCTGCCTATAATCCCACCTGCAAGCCGACACTCAGCTACTTGTCTATTTGCTTTTGCTAACTCTAGATCATTTGAGCACTTCTCAATGACAATTGTCAGAAATCCCTTTAACTTCTTCCAGAAGCCAACTTAGTTTCAGCTTAGATTTAAAGGGACCTTCACAAAAAGAAAATTCAGGCTTTTTCCCAAGGCACAAGGTTCATCACATATGGTGAGTTTAGTTAAGTTCCTGGTCAATGGTAACCCTAAGGATGTTGATGGGGGGTGGGGGGAATTCAACATTGATAATGCCATTGAATGTCAATGGGTGATGGTTAGATTCTCTCTTGCTGGAGTTGGCATTGACTGATACTTGGTATTGTAGATATTCTGAAAGTACCCACTTAAGTCATTGCTAACTGTATGATCCAAGTTCTTAGGTAGAATCTTGTTGTAGTGGCCAGTGTCCGTACAGCGGCCCAGAAGTGAGCAAGACTTCCCCTTGGACATGAAATCATGTGGTGGCTAGCCAATTAGCTATGCACAGTCTAGGCCAATTGTGCAACAGGGCAGGCAGGAAGTTGCTGATCCCTCCATTACCTCAGTGGTCGAAGTTCCGGGTGCCATATTTAAATAGCATCCAGACAGGCATTTACTGCCTGCAAGTCAGCAGCATCATTATGCCTCCTAAGACAAGGATTTTGAACTTGAACTACTGCCACCCTCTTCCCACTTGCAACACTAGAATACCTGGAGCTTCAAGCCATCATCCTGCATCTTCCCTCAGTCTTCCTCAACCTGCCAACCATCATCCTCAACCCTCCATCTATCACCCTTGACCTGCCCTTGGTTACCCTCAGCTCTCCCAGCCTCATCATTTATCTGCCCTCAATTATCCTTGATCTCCCTTCTATGTGCTGCCTTTGGTAGATATTGATCTTTCCTCTCTCAGCCAGTTCCCTTCCTCTGGTCCAATGACTCTTTTTTGGGCTGCCACAACCCCACCTCCCTCCAACATATAGCCATGCCCTGACTTTCCTTGATAGCCGCTTCATTTCCTGCTTCCAGGAGCTTCACCAGATTCCGCCCCTCTGTTATAAGGCTACCTCTCCCTCCAAGATACTCAGTACTATATTGAAGTAGGCTGTAACCATTATTTAAAGTTACAAATGATACAATAAATGTATAAAAACTTAGGAAATAGGGATGGTTTAAGTAAATTATATTTGTATTTGTGGGTGTTAGGAATGAGTTTTAGCTTTAATCCTTAAGTTTGATTTGTATTTCTGTATCTGTGTGTTAAAAAAAGGTCAAATTGAGTTTTAGTTTCACTTTAAAAAGTGCCTGCATTTCTAATGAGAGTTTTACGACTGCTGCAGCTAAATTAGACAAACAAGAGTGGAAAAACTGGGCTGTTGCCTAGCAACAGGAGTCCAGAGAGGCAGGTCCCTCCCATAGGCATACACAGAAGAAACTAGAAACAGCAGTTTGATTTGGAAGCTGTTTGAGTTCAGCTGGTTTTTGAAGACACCTGCCAGACTAAAGCAGCCTAGGAGGGGCAGATAGCCAGTTCCAAGCTAAAGTTGGTTGAAAGTAGCTGCCAGAGACAGACTGGACCAAAAGGGACAGATAGCAAGTCTCAAGCTAAAGAAGAAATTCCCCAAGAATCCAGGGGAGTGGAACAGGAGGAAGCCCCAAGCAGACCATCTAGTCAAAGGAAGGACAGGAACCTGGAAAAGGTCCTATTCTGTGGAAGTAAAAGTAAGGAGCAGAGAGAGAGAAAGGCTCCAAACTTCAAGCTTAAAGAGATAAAGGCTTGTAAGAAGCCAGATGGTCCAAAGAGACAAATGAAGTTCTATAATTCTTTGCTATAGACATATGAAGTAGTGCTGTACTTTTGATATCTGAGTCAGTGAAAGAGAATGTGTGGAAGACAGCTTGATTGCATGTGGTGACCCTGGGGAGAGGAACATCAGAAGGAGAGTCTGAAACCCTGAAAGTGAACCCTTGCGAAAGCCATCTGAGAGAGCGCGTCAGTTTGGGAGAAGGTTCCAAAGTGAGTTCTTGGAGAATGGAGATTGGAAAGACAGGGTTCAGTGAGATCGGCTGGCTCACGGTGGGACAAGCGTCTGGGGGGGGTGGAATGTTGATGAGAGATCCATAGCATCTGATTGAGGTAGCATCTGTCACTTGGTTTCAGAGTTTGCTGTGTCTGACCACAGGGTGCCTTTCGGTTTACACGGACTGTGTACTTACTGTGAACATTAGAGTATAAGATAACTTTTGTAACTTGTGTTATCCTTACAAATCTGTATATATCTGTAAAGATATACTTGTGGGTGAAAGAGTATTGTAATATAGTTCATCTGTTTTATTCTTTTGTTAAAAGTTCATCAGCTGACTTCTGTGACACTGTTCAGTAGCAACTCTCCACATATATAAACGAACACATTAAAAGTGAGGATCTATCAAGCTGGGATCAGGCTTGTCCAGGGGTAACCTCAGCTGGGATCATAAAAAATACCACGTTCCCTTAAAAATGTTGCCTCATTTTCCCATAAGCTGTCCAGAACCTAATGTTACAGATCAACCTGTTCAGCTCACATGTATCATTTGCAAAAGTAGAAAGTTTTCTCCATACCTATAAAATCAGAGAGTCGTACATTTCTTGGTTGTATGAGTAGACCTTCACGAATTAATTCTTCATAGAGGGAATCAATTGTCCTATGTAAATTCAAGATTAACTTTTAGTGCATATCTATTTATACTATGGTTCAGGTCTGTGTGTCCATTGATCAGCACTTACTGGATATCATTTCTGTGGTAAGTATTTTATGTATCCAAGGAACTGCACCAAGGCTAAGCTAAATGGTGGGAGGTTTACCTATTACTACTGGAAAGGTGAGCTGAATGGCTTCCTTCTGGGCAGTGTTATTCTGTGAATACATTTACTCCCTCAGATACCATTTTGTTGAAAAGTTACATCATTGAATCTCACTGATGCTCTTTCTCCTATTGCAACACTTCCAATAAACAGAAGTGATGTTATAATGCAATTCTAACTCTTTTGCAAATATTAGTTAGATTCGCTTGTTGGACAATCATCATAGAAAGATCATATCTAACAGGACCCCCATGTGAATTTTTTATTTCTATATTTGCAGATTAATAGCACAAACAAATAACCTATTGCACTTGTCCTTTTGAGTTAGGGTGAAGCTGTGATGATAGCAGTTTGGTTGTTGCAGCCATTTGGCGTTCCTGGTGTTATTTCACCTTTTATTTACGTATTAGTAATGCTAATTTTCTGGGCAAGAAATACAAGGACAATTTTAAGGTTATGAGAATTCACTGGCCGTGCACAAGTCAGCTGGGATCAGTATAAACTAAAAAGCTGTGTCTAACCAGCCAGTTCAGATTCCATAAAAGCTCTTAGACAGTTTTAATATCTGTACATGATTTCTTTGAGTTCTGTTTCTTTCTTATCTCTTATTAACTCCAGGCAATCATTTTAGAATTTATGTTGGATGCCTAATTTCATGATATTTTACTTATGCAGTAATTGCTAACGTTAACACAAAGCACTTCAATGGACAGAACCCAAACGAAACAAACTCACCCTATAAATTAATAACATGATATTGAGACAGCCTGTAATTATTTCAAACCATTGTAATGTGTCTTTGGGTTGAATATTGGAGGAAGGATTGTCACTGTTACCTCATAGTCTGCATCACTTATTATCATAACTATTCTATTAACCCATTACACTACACCTCCTCCCAAGTACACTATCAACTTCTTGAATAATAACAGCTTTTGTTAAAACTATTTACATCGCATTTACTTTAAACAATTTACGTTGCCACCTTCTGCCCCAAAGTTCACTGGTCGGAGGTTAAGGCTTTGTGGTGCCTTCACCGCTTTGGACTGTGTTGTTGTGACTGCTAAGCAGGGCAGATAGTCTTGAATTGGGTCCTGGGGTGGGTCAGCATCTGGCAAGCCGCTCAAAGTGTCCTTGGAGTCTCCATCCCACATTGTGTGGTAACTGAAGACCTGTGCTCTTGTGGGTTCTCCTGTTGTGTTGAAAAGGTGCTTGTACCAGGTATGACCGTGGGTGCTCTGTTCTTTGAAGGACGACACCTTCTGATTTACAGTTCCGAATCCAAACCTCTGGCCCAGTGTTAAGGGGGCTAGAGTTTTGGCCCTATGTCTGGAGTTGTACCAATGCTGTTGCTTAACACGGAGTCTCCCTGTTTCTTACCTTCTTGTGGTCAGCAGGGGTGAAGTTAGATTGAAGGTTCCTTGGCAGCAGAGGAACTTGCGTCTACAGGTGTTGGCCCATGAGCAGTTCCGCTGGTGAGAAACCATTATCTACAGGTGTAATTCAGCAGTGCAGCAGGGCTGAATGCCAGTCAAAATTCTTGGTCATTAAGGTCTTGATGGTCTGCACCAATCTTTCAGCCTCTACGTTAGCTTGTGGTTGGAGAGAGCTGGTGACATGGGTGATATCATTCCCATCAGCAAATTTCCTAAAATGGTCATCGGAAAATTATGGCCCATTACCTGCGACAATTTCATCTGGAAAGCCATGTGTGTACAGCATGGTCTGCAGCACCCTGATCACCGACTCGGCTGTAGTGGTGTAAAGTCTGGCCACTAGTAATCTACAACAACGAGGTAAGTCTTGCCCCGAAAATCAAAGACCCAGTTTCTGCCAAGGTCTGTCTGGAAAGCGGTACTGGGGGCTCTTTGGGTGTCTGGCTGTTAATTTTGCAAGTGTGGCAGGAGGAAATGAAATCTTGGACACCTGTGTAATGTCCGGCCACCACAAAGATTGCAGTGCGCGTGCTCCATACTTTGCAATTCCCAGGTGGCCTCCATGGAGCCTATGGAGGATCTCTTCCCTCATTGACTTAGAAATTAGTAGGCGGTGATCAAAAAACCAAGAGATCATCCACGATGGTTAAGTGTCTACGTTGTTCATGGTATTTACGGAACAGCTGGATATATTTGGACCAACCTTTCTGGCAGAGTTCTTGTGCTTGGGCAAATTCCATGTCCTCTTTTTGTGCTCTTCGGATCTCCTGCAGGTTTCTGGTGGAGATTAGCAAGAAGTTCATTATGGTCGAAGAGAATGTTTCCAGCTCGGATACAAATATGAAATCCTGGGGAACAGTTTGGCCCACTGTAGCTCTGGAGTGGGCATCAGCAATGGTTTGCGACTTTCCTGGGACATGTACAGCTGTGTACTGGTAATGCATCAACCAAAGCCGGAACCTTTGAATGTGTGGATGCATTTTGACAATCTCCATGGAATTCAAGAGGGTTTATGGTTGGTCACAATGTAAAAAGGTAAACCCATCAGGTGCTCAGAGAACCTCTCTACTGTCCATGTGACTGCTAGTGCTTCCTTTTCGATGGTGCCAGAGCATTGCTCTGTTTCTGTCAATGGTCTGGAGGTAAAGTATACAGGCTTCCTATTGCCATTCTTCTGGACTTGAATGAGAACCGCTCCAAGACATGTTGAGGATGCATCGGCAACTACCACTCTGGGCAATTTTGGATCATAATGTGCCAGCACATCTGAAGAGACCAACCTTTCCCTATTACATTGAAATGCATTGATTTGTTCAATGCTCTAGACCACTGTTGGCCTTTTCGTAGAAGATCTCTTACAGGTTCCATAATGGTGGCTAAGGTTGGAATAAATTTGCCAATCTGATTGGTCATTCTGAGGAACCTCTGGACATCAGTGACACACTTCGGTTGGGGAAGTCGCTGATGACTTTTGGTTTTTGAGGGTCTACCATGATACCCTGTCTTTGAATGATATGCCCTGGAAATTTGATGGTGGTTTTGGTGAATTGACACTTCTTATTTAAGGTGAGATCTGCCTCTTGTAGGACATTGAGAATCTCCCAAACTCTGTCGTCATTCTCCTCTTTTGTGGGCACATGGGGAAGGACATTGTCCATGTGACAAATGGCTCCTAAGATACTGGACATTGTGTGCAGGATTATCTCCAGAGCTGATGAGATGCCGAAGGGAAGGCAGTTGAAACAAAAGTGTCCAAATGGCGTGATGAAGGTTGTTAACAGCCTGGACTCCTGTTTGGGGGGGTATCTGCCAAAACCCACTATTAGCATCAAATTTGGTGAAGATGACACTGTTGACAAGCTTTGCCAGGCTGTTGTCCACTGATGCCATTGGGTGGATTTCCTCTGGATTGCTTTGCTTAATTTGTGAGGACAATGCAAAGCCTGAGCTGGCCATTCAATCTGGGGACTGTTGCCAGCCCCAAACACCACCGGGTTGGCTCGTGACAGGTGATGTGACATTTCCATGCAGCACATGGTCAATTTCCTTTTTGACTTTCAGCAGCAGAGGATGTGGTACCCTCTTGGGGTAAATAGGCACATCAGCATGGCATTTGGAAGCAGTGTAATATAGTATTTATTTTTCAGCCTACCAAACCTCTGGAAAAGCTGTGGGAATTCTTGATGGAATTCAGTTCTGTTGTCTGGTTGAAGGGTTTTGACCACTTTTCGTGGGATGCCCAGTTGCATGCACGCATTTCTGCTGAGTAAAGAGAGACTTTGATTTCACCGAATATCGAGGGTTTCTGTGACCTATTGCCCCCTTGTGTCAAAGGCTGGCTGTGATCTGACTTTTCACCAGCAGATTCGTTCCCCTGGACCTTGAAGTTTGATGTCTAATGTTTGGATGGGAACTGTGTTGAGCCATGCTAAATGATCGGCCAAGCATGGAAACACTTGCGCCAGTCGCAAGCTTAAAGTGGGTTTTAAAACCTTTAACTTCCAAAGTGATGGACCGGGAGACTTGTTGATGGTCCTGTACATCACCCAGGAAACTTGTT
This sequence comes from Cetorhinus maximus, assembly GCF_964194155.1. Classification (NCBI taxonomy): domain Eukaryota; kingdom Metazoa; phylum Chordata; class Chondrichthyes; order Lamniformes; family Cetorhinidae; genus Cetorhinus; species Cetorhinus maximus. The sequence goes on from NC_135889.1 coordinate 26,179,864, forward strand.
TGTTTGTGGTCTATGTTCTGGGTGATCTGTAAGCCATATTTGCTCTGTTGCTTTCTTCCCTTAGTGGAGGTTTTAAATATACAGGACCACTGGAAGTATCCTGTCCTCCCACATCGGAAACTCTGTGCCCCTGCTGGACAATCTTGCTGCCTGTACAGCTTTTGTGTGCCGCAGCGTAAGCACTTCAAGATGGCTGCTGTAGGGTTTCCTGCCCTTTTGGCCAATTTGGTGGGCTTTAGCGTGGGCAGGGCCTAAACGGCGAGTGGACATCTTCGACTCCTTGCTGTGTTGGAGGGCGAGAGGCTGATTTCACTCCCTGGCTAGCACCATGAAATGATCGATTGAGTGTGCGGTCGCCTTTTAATGCTCCATGTTCATGACATCTAGCTAACTCAAACGGGGCAGTAAGGAGTGATTTGACAGATTCCCCTGGTTTGTGGGATCTCTGTTGAAGTACGCTCGCCTGGCAATGAAGTTCTGTTTTGGAGTAAAAAATGCTTTTAAAACAGATTCAAAGTCTGCGGAAGTCTCTTCTATCCACCGTCTGAGAAAGATCTCATTGGCGATAGGCCCTACAACGTTTGGGAATGAACTAACCCTGCTCTGTTCCTTGGTAAGGAGACCCGAGGCTGCTCGGTACCTCAAGACGTTCTCTCGCCATGTCTTCCAATGTTGGCCTCTGAGTGGGCCATTGAGTCTTTCGAACAGGCAGGGTAGGGGCAGTGACTGCTTGTCGAGTGCTGCCATCGTTACCTTTTCCTGTTGGCCTCCTGCTTAGGTACACTTGCAGATTGTCGTTCCAATCAGGGTTTGTTCCATTTGTGGGCTGTGGATGTTCTTGTCAATGGCACCAAAACTTGGCTAGATTGGTGTCATCACTGCTACTACAATGTTTCATATGCTGGTGGCTTGGTGTATCTTTTCTAGAGGGACTGTAGTCTGACTCGGGTAGTTACTTCAACCAATGTACATTATATACACGATGAGCAACTAAGTAGGCTCTAGCTGCCGTACAGAGTCTCCAGCACATGGCTGCTGATGTCACTGTTACCTCATGGTCTACGTTACACATTACCATAACTATTCTACTAACCCATTACACTACATTATCCATGTATATGTGTTACCCAGTCCTGCCCTTTTTATCAGCCTGGTCTCCGCTAGTGCTACAAAATTAGGTTCTCATGTGCCTGCCGCTCACCAACCTTATTTACTATGCTGTGGAAATGGCTTTAAACTGACAGTGGGTGGGGAGGGTGTGGATGAAGAGAGATTTAGAAATCCAAAGAGAAAATCAAGGCAATGGAACAGTGAAGCGATGGTGGTAAGGACTAGCAGAGTGAGACAGGAAGGGACAGAAATAAAAGCTAAGCGTATCAGAAATAGAGGCTAAACTAAAGAATAAGGAAATTAAGGTAATTAATATCAACAGAAAAAAAGTACTGATGGCCTACATCTTGGGATTCTAAAACAGAACACTGGAGAGATAGTGAATGTGCTGGAAATGATTTTCCAAAATTCTTTAAGTTCAGGAACAGCCCCATTAGATTGAAAGTTGGCAAATGTAACACACTTTTCAACAAAGGAGGGTTACAGAAAACTACAGAACTGCAGGTCAGTTCGCCTGACATTAGACATTAGTGAGAGGCAGCATGGTTTTGTGAAGGGGAGGTCGTGTCTCACTAACTTGATCGAGTTTTTCGAGGAAGTGACAAAGATGATCGACGATGAAAGGGCAGTGGATGTTATATACATGGATTTCAGTAAGGCCTTTGACAAGGTCCCTCATGGCAGACTGGTACAGAAGGTAAAGTTGCCCGAGATCAGAGGTGAGCTGGCAGGATGGATACAGAATTGGCTTGGTCATAAAAGACAGAGGGTAGCAGTGGAAGGGTGCTTTTCTGAATGGAGAGCTGTGTCTAGTGGAGTTCCGCAGGGATCAGTGCTGGGACCTTTGCTGTTTGTGGTATGCATAAATGATTTGGAGGAAAATGTAACTGGTCTAATTAGTAAGTTTGCAGACGACACTAAGGTTGGAGGAGTTGCAGATAGTGAAGAGGATTGTCAAAGGATTAAACGGGATATAGATCGGTTGGAGACTTGGGCGGAGAATTGGCAGATGGAGTTTAATTTGGACAAATGCGAGGTAATGCATTTTGGAAGGTCTAATACAGGCAGGAATTATACAGTAAATGGCAGAACCCTTAAGTGCATTGACGGGCAGAGGGATCTGGGTGTACAGGTCCACAGGTCACTGAAAGTGGCAACGCAGGTGGATAAGGTAGTCAGGAAGGCATATGGCATGCTTGCCTTCATTGGCAGGGGTATTGAGTATAAAAGCTGGGAAGTCATGCTGCAGCTGTATAGAACCTTGGTTAGGCCACACTTGGAATATTGCGTGCAATTCTGGTCACCTCATTACCAGAAGGATATGGAGGCGTTGGAGAGGGTGCAGAGAAGGTTTACCAGGATGCTGCCTGGTCTGGAGGTTATTAGCTATGAGGAGAGGTTGGAGAAACTCGGATTGTTCTCACTAGAGCGACTGAGATTGAGGGGCGACTTGATAGAAGTTTACAAAATTATGAGTGGCATGGACAGAGTAGATAGTCAGAAGCTTTTTCCCAGGGTGGAAGAGTCAATTACTAGGTGACATAGATTTAAGGTGAGAGGAGAAAACTATAGAGGAGATGTGCGGGGCAAGTTTTTTTACACAGAGGGTAGTGAGTGTCTGGAATTCGCTGCCAGAGGAGGTGGTGGAAGCAGGTTTGATAGTGTTGTTTAAGAGGCAGCTTGACAAATACATGAATAGGATGGGAATAGAAGGATGCGGACCCTGGAGTGCAAAACGTTTTAGTTGACGGGCAATATGATCGGCGCAGGCTTGGAGGGCCGAAGGGCCTGTTCCTGTGCTGTACTTTTCTTTGTCCTTGTTTGTTCTAGTCAATAGGAATTTGCTAATATCTATTATTACAGATGTCTTCATAAAAGCAAATGTGATTAGGACAAGTCAACATGGTTTTATGTTTGACAAATTTACCTGTGTTTTTTGAAGATGTAACCAGCAGGATAGATAAAGGGAACCAGTCGATGTAATAAAACTGGATTTCCAAAAAGCATTCGATAAGGTGCCACGCAAAATGTTAATAGGCAGGGTAAAGGCTCATTGTTGGTGGTAATACATTATCACAGATAAAGAATTGGATAATGGACAGAAAGCAAAGAGATGGGGCATTTTCAAGTTGGCAGGCTAGTGGAATGCTGCAAGGATCAGTTTGGGGCCTCAGCTATTTACAATCTACATTCATGACTTAGATGAAGAGACAGAGAGTATCTGAGTTTGCTGATGATACAAAGTTAGGTGGAAATGTAAGCTATGAGGAGGGTACAGCAAGGGTACATAGGCAGATTAAATGAGTGGGAAACAAGATGGCAGATGGGGTATAATGTGGGTAAGTGTGTGGTTATTCACTTTAGTCATAAGAATAGAAAAGTAGTATTTTTGAAAGGCATGAACTTGTAAATGTTGATGTTCAGAGAGGCTTAGGAATGCAGAAAGTTAGCATGCAGGTACAGCAAGCAACTAGGAAGACAAATGGCATGTTGGCTTTTATTGCAATGAGATTGTAGTACAGGAATAAAGAAGTCTTGCTACAATTGTACAGCTTTTTGGTGAGACTACATCTGCAATATTGTGTGAAGTTTGGCTTCCATCTTTAAGGAAGAATAGACTTGTATTAGAGGCGTTACAGAGAAGGTTCACTAAATTGGTCCCTGGGATGAGAGGGTTGTCCTATGATCAAAGGTTGAGTAAATTGGACCTTGGTTCTCCAGAGTTTAGAAGAATGAGAGGCGATCTCATACATGATTCTGAATGGACTTGCTAGGGTAGATGCTAAGAGATTGTTTCCGTTGGTAGGGGAGACTAAAATACCGGTGCACAGTCTCAGGATAAGAACTAGATCATTTAGGACTGAGATGAGGACAAACTACTTCACTCAAAGGGTTCTGAATCTTTGACATTCTCCACCCATAGGAATTGATGCTCCAATGTTGGATACATTTAAGGTTGAGGAAGACAGACTTTTGGTCTCTCGGGGAAATCAAGGGATGTTGGGGGAGCGGATTGGAAAGTGGAATTGAAGCCCCAGATCAGCCACAAATGTATTGAATGATGGAGCAAACTTGACAAGTCCTGCTCCAATATCTTGTGTTCACAGATTCATTTGCTCTTCATCTTTTGGCATCTCCCATTTAACTTGGGGTGGCCACAATGCTGGTTGATCACCTTCCCCATTTGCTGCTGTCAGTCACCTATTCCTCTTTCATAGCTGCTGCGCTGAAGTCTCTTGCCACCACATCTTTCCATCTGGTCTCAGGCCTTCCTCTTCTTCTATGTCCATCACTCACTTCATGACATTTCCTCTCTGTCTGTGCAACAGATGACCATACAATTTCATGCTCTGCTCTGTTACTTTCTTAGATGCTCCCACAATCTTCATGTACGGATGCCTGAACTTGTCCTTTCTCGTCACTCCATACATCCATCTCAGCAATCAAATCTCATTAGTATCCAATCAATGTTCCTCTTCTCTTGATGCTGCCCAAATTTCTGCAACTGTTTACAACTGTTTTGTAGATTCTTTCTTTCAGTTTTAGTGAAATGAAAGTTGCTGTAGTCCCAGAGGACCATAGACTGTTCTCTCATCAGAGAGAGATGATTGGTGGTAAATTTAATCTGAGAGTCACCACACCTCAGGCAAGAGGCAAGGTTGAGAAGGCATGAATGACCTCAGCCCAGGACGGGAATTGAATTTGTGCTGTTAGCATCACTCATCGGCCATCCAGCTAACTGAGCTAAACGATCCCCTAATATATTTCCATCACATAACATTTCAAAGCACCTCTTCCAATTACTCCAACCAGAGCTAATTAGATACTTAATTTCCATTTTGATACTTCGATGTTCTGCCACCACCGACCCCAGGATCTTGAAACTACCCACAGCTTCATTTGCTGTATCCTCCTATATCTATGCTCACTAGTGTGTGGCACCAGGTGAAATCCAGAGATTACTATTTTTGAGGTCCTGTTTACTAATCTCCTTCCTAACTCCCAAATTCTATATGCAATATCATATCCCTGTTTCTCCCTATATCATTGTACCGATATGGGCTATTCACCCTCCCGCCTCAGAGTGCTCTGCAGCTGCTTAGTGATGTTCTTGACCTGGCACCAACAAGGCAATATACTATCAGAGAATCACATCTACAGCTGCAGAAATGCTAAAAGGTTTATCAAACATATCAACATAAAAATAACGTCCCTTTACTCAGACTTTTGTGATTGAAAAGAATGTTATAAAATAAAACGGGAAAATGGCAAATGCTGGAATTACATAGCAGCTAATTTAGCATCTGCAAAGGGAAAAGGTGGGTGATTACATTATGACATTTTGGCTGTGTACTCTTCATCAGAATAACAAAGGGTAATTTCTGTTTATAGACAATAACCGATCTGCTGTGTAATTCTACGAAGTGTATTGTAGTCAAACTAGGTGAAGAGGCAATTGCAGTCTTGAACAAACCATGCAGTGAGGAGTTGCTGACAGATGGACAGCAGGGAATGTGCAACAGATGGGGAGATGCTTGACAGCGGTGACAGCTGAATCCACCCCAGCCTCCTGGACAGGCTCTGAGCCTGAAGGAGGTATGTGAAGTTTCTACTTTTATTCCTAGCATTATTAATTTTACTGAAAGCATTTTACTGACAATGCCATTCAAGTCATTTTGAAATAAAATAATGTATCACATTTAAACTGTGATTTTAACATCTAACATTTAAAAAGTTCTAGTTCAATTTCAAAGGGGGCACGTAATAAAGAGGTCTGAAGTTTCACATCCACAAATATCTGAATGTGGCAGGAATACTTGATAAGTTAAAAAAAAAGCATTCAGGGTCCTGGGCTTTATAAAAGAGGCATAGAGCAAAGAAATTATGATAAACCTTTACAAATCACTAATTTGGACTCAGCAACAGTACTGTGCTGAATTCTAAACACCTCACTTTAGGGAGGATAGCAAAGACTTGGAGAGGGTGCAGAGGTGATTTGCTAGAATGGGGTGAGGCACTTCAATGCAGAGATTACAGAAATTGGCATTGTTCTCCTTAGAGCATAAGATTAAGGGTGCATCTAATAATTTTGAAGCATTTTGATAGCGTAAATAGGTAGAAACTATTCTCAGTGGTAGGAGGGTTGGTAACTAGAGGACACAGATTTAAGATCAATGGCAAAATAACCATGGGGAGGAGAGCATTTATTTTATGTTGTAGCTTGGTATGATCTGGAATGCGCTGCCTGGAAAAGTGTTGGAAGCTGATTCAAATAATAACTTTAAAAAAGATATAGGATATATATTTGGAAAGGAAAATAATGCAGAGCTACAAGAAAAGAGATGGGGAATGGGGGTAATGGGATAACTCTTTCAAAGAGCCTGCACAGGTACAATGTGCCAATAGAGTCCTTCCATGATGCATTCTAGGAATATTGTTAGAAGAGGAAAGATAGAACATTTAGAGATTTAGTTGACTGAAATTTATTTCTGAAATTTGGCAAATTTGAAATAATGATTAGTCTTGTTGAGATTAAAGCTTGATTAATATTTAATTTGCACAGTATTTCTTCATGACACAGAATATGGCTGTTTCTAGTTTGACTGCTACCTGTTAACTGTAAGGTCTTTTCCTTTCTTCTTCTTTCCTTTCTTGCCTTTTTTCTGCATGAAACCCAGAAACATAATAAATTAACGAAATTCAAACTGCTCACATCATTCCACTGACATTATTCAATGTTCAGATATATGTTTAAAAAGGAATCTTGCTAATTGGTGCCTTTTTTAAAATTCAAAGATGCAGAATTTATTGACTTAGGCATTAATATCTAGGGTACAACAGTGTAAGATTACTATACTGGGCTAGCAATCCAGGAGTATTGAGTTCAAATTCCACCTTAAAAAATAAATGTCACAAAAATGACCATGAAAGCTACCCAATCTGGTCTATAGTTCAATCACTACATGATTGACTATTAATGCCCTAAAGCAGGGCTTCCCAAATTGGGGTTCACGAGGTGAGTTTAAAATCTCTGGTGCCCTGCCCTCACAGGTTTCTCCCTCCTCTTCTGCCCCCTCAACACCACACCCTATCCCACCTCCCCCCACACCGCTCTCACAGGTCTCATAACCCCTACAGCTCCCACTGAGAGTCACGGCAACTTTGAAGGCTCAAATAGGGGTTCTAGTGGGAAAACGTTTCGAAGTACTACTCTAAAGGAAACTACAAATGGGCAATAAATGTGGCTTTACACCATCACCCATGCCCTGAGTACAAATAAAAACAAAATACTGTTCTGTTGATTTTTGCAAGGGTTGAATTCTAGGGGCCCTGGCAGCCTTCCATTACATTGCCATGTAAAAGCTTACAGAAGTTAGCAGCAGGGCATTCAACTGCAGAAAACAATTCCGCTAAACTTAATCCTGTTCCAATCCATCATCCATACACATGCATCTGGGAATAGCAATTGGGAATAGGAATATTGGTTAATTTTCTTCCCATTTTTAGCTCAAAAGCACTAAAGCTAACTGTAGCAGCCTAATGGTTAATTTATCACAGATCAGGAATCATACTGCTTATATATAGCAAGCCATTGGGCTGGCTGGATCAAACCTGCACATGTGCAGCATTGCAGCACTGGTGATGTGAAATCTGCCCTGTCATACAGGTTTATTCCAGAGCACCAGTAGGCAAGAAAAACAGAATCACTGAAACAGAATAGTTTCTGTGATATACAATTGTCACAAGATATTGATCAGCACTCACAATGTGGTTATTGTTAGAGTGGTTTCCTTCACTACTGATGTGAGTTATCCAGATACTGATGAAAGTTATGCTTTCCATATACTTTCCAAACAAAACACAGAAAATAATTTATGAGGTTGTGCAATTAGTCCCAGTGTGATGAATCATCATCTGTCACTTTATGGGGTTAGGGTTAGGCCAGAAACAACTGAATCAGCACTGTCCTGATGTCACACAGCTGACATCCAACCGCCAAATATGAAAGTCCATCTATCAAATATGACCTCCTTCTATGCTGTAAAGTTTCCATGTTTCAAATTTGGACCTTGCAGGTCCATTGGACAAATTTACACACCACTCCACAAGAATCAAGCTTTCAGCTGCAAGATTGTACCTGTACCAGTACTATTTCTCAACATGTACCAGTTGAGGTATTTTTGACTTAGGCTGAGTTTGTGGAAGTTGTTCCACAATTGTGTTGTGCTGGGTTTTTGAAGTTGCTTTTTGGTGGTTGGTGCTTACAGTCAGAGTGGACCTGATCTAAATGTGGGGCTGTGGTTGAAACACGTCCAGGACAGGAATCAGAGGATGCAGAGCGGAAAAACTCTGTGAAGAGGAAGGAGGGGGAGAGCTTTCCAAAGCAGAACCCAGCCACTGAAAGTTTTCAGAGACCAATTCTCCTAGCTTCACCTAACACAGGCACTAAAAAAATCTAAAAGGAATGAAGCCGGACTGACCAACCAGCATCTACCTAGGCACTGGAAACGACAACAGCCAACTCAGCCCTGTTGACCCTGCAAAGTCCTCCTTATTAACATCTGGCAGCTAGTGCCAAAATTGGGAGAGCTGTCTCACAGACTTGTCAAGCAACAACCTGACATAGTCATGCTCATGGAATCATGCCTTACAGGCACTGCCCCAGACACCACCATCACCATCCCTGGTTATGTCCTGTCCACCAGAGGTGGGCGGCACAGTGGTAAACAGTTGGGAGGGTGTTGCTATGGGAATCCTCAACATCAGCTCTGGACCCCATGAAGTCTCTTGGCATCAGGTCAAACATTGGCAAGGAAACCTCCTGCTAATTAACACGTACCCACCCCCCCACCTCAGTTGATGAATAAGCACCTGAGGGTGGCAAGGGCGCAGAATAGTTGGGGGACCTCAATGTCCATCACCAAGAGTGGCTCAGTAGCACTACTACAGACCGAGCTGGCCAAGTCCTGAAGGACATAGCTGCTAGACCGGATCTGCGGAAGGTGGTGAGGGAACCAAGAGGGAAAAACATACTTGACTTCATCCTCACCAACCTGCCTGCCGCAGATGCATCTGGCCATGACAATATCGGTAGGAGTGACCTCCACCCAGTTCTTGTGGAGACGACGCCCAACATTGAGGGGTAACCACATGCTAAATGGGATAGATTTCAAACAGATATAACAACTCAAGATTGGGCAACCAGGAGACACTGCAGCCCACCAGCAGCAGCAGAAACATACTCAACCACAGTCTGTAACCTCATGGCTCTGGAGCTGATGTCCCCCTCTCTCCCAGTTTCTGAGGCTGCACTCCCTGTTCTCTCACGCAGTGTTTCTGAAACTGCTGTCTCTGCTCTCTCCCAAACTGTTTCTGCAGCAGCTGTCCATGCTCTCTCTCACACGGTTTCTGAAGCTGCTGTCCCGCTCTCTCCCACACTGTTTCTGAATCTGCTGTCCCTGCTCTCTCACACACACTGTTTCTGAAGCTGCAGTCCCGCTCTCTCACCCACACTGTTTCTGAAGGGGCTGCTCTGCTCTCTCACACACACTGTTTCTGAAGCTGCAGTCCCGCTCTCTCACACACATTGTTTCTGGAGCTGCTGTCCCGCTCTCTCACCCACACTGTTTCTGAAGGGGCTGCTCTGCTCTCTCACACACACTGTTTCTGAAGCTGCAGTCCTGCTCTCTCACACACATTGTTTCTGGAGCTGCTGTCCCGCTCTCTCCCACCGTTTCTGAGGCTGCACTCCCTGCTCTCTCCCACACTGTTTCTGCAGCAGCTGTCCCTGCTCTCTCTCACGCGGTTTCTGAAGCTGCTGTCCTGCTCTCTCCCACACTGCTTCTGAAAATACTGTTCTGCATTCTCCAACTCTGTTTCTGAAGTTGCTGTCCCTGCACTCTCCCACACTGTTTCTCAAGTTGCTGTTCCTGCTCCCTCCCAGTTTCTGAAGCTGCTGACCTGGCTCTCTCTCCCACAATGTTTCTGAAGCAGCTATCTCTGCGCTCTCCCAATGTGTTTCTGCAGCAGCTGCCCCTTCTCTCTCTCACGCGGTCTCTGAAGCTGCTGTCCCTGCTCTCTCCCACACTGTTTCTAATGCTGCAGTCCTGCTCTCTGACACACATTGTTTCTGGAGCTGCTGTCCCTGCTCTCTCCCAAATTATTTCTGACGCAGCTGTACTGCTCTCTCCCACACTGTTTCTGAAACTGTTGTCCCGCTATCTCTCGCACACTGTTTCTGAAGCAGCTGTCCCTGCTCTCTCCCACAGCATTTCTGATGTTGCTATTCCTGTACTCTCACACACACCGTTTCTGAAGTTGCTGTTCCTGCTCTCTCATACACACCTTTCCTGAAGCTGTTGTCCCACTCTCTCCCACACTATTTCTGAAGCTACTGTCCCTGCTCTCTTATATGCACTGTTTCTGCAGCTGCTGTCCCGCTCTCTCCCACTGTTTCTGAGGCTGCACTCCCTGCTCTCTCCCACACCGTTTCTGAATTTGTTGTCGCACTCTCTCCCACACTGTTTCTGAAGCCGCTGTCCCTGCTCTCTCCCGCACTGTTTCTGGAGCTGCTGTCCCGGTCTCTCCCAAATTGTTTCTGAAGCTGCTGTCCCTGCTCTCTCTCTTGCGGTTTCTGCAGCTGCTCTCCTGCTGTCTCCCAAATTGTTTCTGAAGCTGCTGTCCCCGTTCTCTCCTGCACTGTTTCTGAAGCTGCTCTCGCCGCTCTCTCGCACACTGTTTCAGAAGCTGCTGTCTCTGCTCTCTCCAAAACTGTTTCTGCAGCTGCTGTCCCTGCTCTCTCTCTCGCGGTTTCTGCAGCTGCTCTCCTGCTGTCTCCCAAATTGTTTCTGAAGCTGCTGTCCCGCTCTCTTTCGCGCGGTTTCTGCAGCTGCTCTCGACGCACTCTCCCACACTGTTTCTGAAGCTGCTGTCACGGCTCTCTCGCACACTGTTTCTGAAGCTGCTGACTCTGCTCTCTCCAAAACTGTTTCTGCAGCAGCTGTTCCTGCTCTCTCTCACGCGGTTTTTGCAGCTGCTCTCGCCGCTCTCTCCCACATTGTTTCTGAAGCTGCTGTCACGCTCTCTCACGCAGTTTCTGAAGCTGCTGTCCCTGCTCGCCCATGCACGCTTTCTGAAGCAGCTGTTCCCGCTCTCTCGCACAGTGTTTCTGAAGCTGCTGTCCCGCTCTCTCTCCCACGCTGTTTCTGAAGCTGCAGTCCCGCTCTCTCCATACATTGTTTCTGGAGCTGTTGTCCCCCTCTCTCCCAGTTTCTGAGGCTGCACTCCCTGTTCTCTCACGCAGTGTTTCTGAAACTGCTGTCTCTGCTCTCTCCCAAACTGTTTCTGCAGCAGCTGTCCATGCTCTCTCTCACACGGTTTCTGAAGCTGCTGTCCCGCTCTCTCCCACACTGTTTCTGAAGCTGCAGTCCCGCTCTCTCACACACATTGTTTCTGGAGCTGCTGTCCCGCTCTCTCACCCACACTGTTTCTGAAGGAGCTGCTCTGCTCTCTCACACACACTGTTTCTGAAGCTGCAGTCCTGCTCTCTCACACACATTGTTTCTGGAGCTGCTGTCCCGCTTTCTCCCATCGTTTCTGAGGCTGCACTCCCTGCTCTCTCCCACACTGTTTCTGCAGCAGCTGTCCCTGCTCTCTCTCACGCGGTTTCTGAAGCTGCTGTCCTGCTCTCTCCCACACTGCTTCTGAAAATACTGTTCTGCATTCTCCAACTCTGTTTCTGAAGTTGCTGTCCCTGCACTCTCCCACACTGTTTCTCAAGTTGCTGTTCCTGCTCCCACCCAGTTTCTGAAGCTGCTGACCCGGCTCTCTCTCCCACAATGTTTCTGAAGCTGCTGTCTCTGCGCTCTCCCAATGTGTTTCTGCAGCAGCTGCCCCTTCTCTCTCTCACGCGGTCTATGAAGCTGCTGTCCCTGCTCTCTCCCACACTGTTTCTAATGCTGCAGTCCCGCTCTCTCACACACATTGTTTCTGGAGCTGCTGTCCCTGCTCTCTCCCAAATTATTTCTGACGCAGCTGTACTGCTCTCTCCCACACTGTTTCTGAACCTGTTGTCCCGCTATCTCTCGCACACTGTTTCTGAAGCAGCTGTCCCTGCTCTCTCCCACAGCATTTCCGATGTTGCTGTTCCTGTACTCTCACGCACACCGTTTCTGAAGTTGCTGTTCCTGCTCTCTCATACACACCTTTCCTGAAGCTGTTGTCCCACTCTCTCCCACACTATTTCTGAAGCTACTGTCCCTGCTCTCTTATATGCACTGTTTCTGCAACTGCTGTCCCTGCTCTCTCCCACAGTTTCTGAGGCTGCACTCCCTGCTCTCGCCCACACTGTTTCTGAATTTGTCGTCACACTCTCTCCCACACTGTTTCTGAAGCCGCTGGCCCTGCTCTCTCCCGCACTGTTTCTGGAGCTGCTGTCCCGCTCTCTCCCAAATTGATTCTGAAGCTGCTGTCCCTGCTCTCTCTCTCGCGGTTTCTGCAGCTGCTCTCATGCTGTCTCCTAAATTGTTTCTGAAGCTGCTGTCCCAGCACTCTCTCGCGCGGTTTCTGAAGCTGCTCTCGCCGCTCTCTCCCACACTGTTTCTGAAGCTGCTGTCACCGCTCTCTCCCACACTGTTTCTGAAGCTGCTGTCTCTGCTCTCTCCCACAATGTTTCTGAAGCTGCTGTCACGCTCTCTCCCAAACTATTTCTGAAGCAGCTATCCTGCTCTCTGCCACAGTGTTTTTGAAGGGGCTGTCCTGCTCTCTCCCACACTGTTTCTGAAGCTGCTGTCCCTTGCTCTCTCATATGCACTGTATCTGCAGCTGCTGTCCTGCTCTCTCCCACTGTTTCTGAGGCTGCGCTCCCTGCTCTCTCCCACACTGTTTCTGAAGCTACTGTCCCCAATCCCTCCCACACTGTTTCTGAAGCTGCTGTTCCGCTATCGACCAAATTGTTTCTGAAGCTGCTGTCCCCGTTCTCTCCTGCACTGTTTCTGAAGCTGCTGACCATGTTCTCTCCTGCACTGTTTCTGAAGCTGCTGTCCCACTGTCTCCCAAATTATTTCTGAAGCTGCTGTCCCTGCTCTCTTATATGCACTGTTTCTGCAACTGCTGTCCCGCTCTCTCCCACTGTTTCTGAGGCTGCACTCCCTGCTCTCTCCCACTGTTTCTGAAGCTGCTGCTCCAGCTCTCTCGCACACTGCTTCTGCAGCTGCTGCCCCGCTCTCTCCCACTGTTTCTGAGGCTGCACTCCCTGCTCACTCCCACTGTTTCTGAAACTGCTGTCTCAACTCTCGCCCACACTGTCTCTGAAGCTGCTGTCCCGCTCTCTCACGCACATTTTCTGAAGCTGCTGTTCCTGCTCTCCCATGCACGCTTTCTGAAGCAGCTGTTCACGCTCTCTCTCCCACGCTGCTTCTGAAGCTGCAGTCCCACTCTCTCCACACGTTGTTTCTGGAGCTGCTGTCCAGCTCTCTCTCCCACTGTTTCTGAGGCTGGACTCCCTGTTCTCTCCCACACTGTGTCTGAAACTGCTGTCTCTGCTCTCTCCCAAACTGTTTCTGCAGCAGCTGTCCCTGCTCTCTCTCACGCGGTTTCTGAAGCTGCTGTCCTGCTCTCTCCCACACTGTTTCTGAAGCTGCTGTCCCCGCACTCCCCACACCGTTTCTGAAGCTGCTGTCCCCGCGCTCCCCACACTGTTTCTGAAGCAGCTGTCCCACTCTCTCTCACACAGTTTCTGAAGCTGCTGTTGCTGCCCTCCCACACACGCTTTCTGAAGCAGCTGTTCCTGGTGTCTCTCACAATGTGTCTGAAGCTGCTGTCCCTGCTCTCTACCACACTGGTTCTGAAGTTGCTTTCACGCTCTCTCCAACAGTATTTCTGAAGCTGCTGTCTCGGTCTCTCTCCCACGCTGTTTCTAAAGCGGCTGCCCTGCTCTCTCACACACACTGTTTCTGAAGCTGCTTTCACGCTCTCTCCCAAACTATTTCTGAAGCAGCTATCCTGCTCTCTGCCACAGTGTTTCTGAAGAGGCTGTCCTGCTCTCTCCCACACTGTTTCTGAAGCTGCTGTCACCGCTCTCTCGCACACTGTTTCTGAAGCTGCTGACTCTGCTCTCTCCAAAACTGTTTCTGCAGCAGCTGTTCCTGCTCTCTCTCACGCGGTTTTTGCAGCTGCTCTCGCCGCTCTCTCCCACATTGTTTCTGAAGCTGCTGTCACGCTCTCTCACGCACAGTTTCTGAAGCTGCTGTCCCTGCTCGCCCATGCACGCTTTCTGAAGCAACTGTTCCCGCTCTCTCGCACAGTGTTTCTGAAGCTGCTGTCCCGGTCTCTCTCCCACGCTGTTTCTGAAGCTGCAGTCCCGCTCTCTCTTCCACGCTGTTTCTGAAGCTGCTGTCCCGCTCTCTCCCATGCACGCTTTCTGAAGCAGCTGTTCTCGCTCTCTCTCACAATGTGTTTGAAGCTGCTGACCCGGTCTCTCTCCCACGCTGTTTCTAAAGCGGCTGCCCTGCTCTCTCACACACACTGTTTCTGAAGCTGCTGTCCCGCTCTCTCCCAAACTATTTTGAAGCAGCTATCCTGCTCTCTGCCACAGTGTTTCTGAAGGGGCTGTCCTGCTCTCTCTCAAACTGTTTCTGAAGCTGCTGTCCGTTGCTGTCTCATATGCACTGTTTCTGCAGCTGCTGCCCCGCTCTCTCCCACTGTTTCTGAGGCTGCACTCGCCGCTCTCTCCCACGCTGTTTCTGAAGCTGCTGTCCCCACTCCCTCCCACACTGTTTCTGAAGCTGCTGTCCCGCTCTCTACCAAATTGTTTCTGAAGCTGCTGTCACTGCTCTCTCTCACGCGCGGTTTATGCAGTTGTTCTCCCGCTCTCCCCCAAATTGTTTCTGAAGCTGCTGTCCCTGCTCCCTCGCACGCCATTTCTGAAGCAGCTGTCCTGCCCCCTGCCCTCTCACACACACTGTTTCTGAAGCTGCTGTCGCGCCCACTCACACAGTCTGTTTCTAAAGCTGCTGCCCCATTCCCTCCCACACTGTTTCTGCAGCTGCTGTCCCAACTCTCTCCCACACTGTCTCTGAAGCTGCTGTCCCGCTCTCTCTGGCACAGTGTTTCTGAAGCTGCTGTCCCAGTCTCTCTCCCACGCTGTTTCTGAAGCTGCAGTCCCGCTCTCTCACACACAGTTTCTGAAGCTGCTGTTGCTGCTCTCCCACACACGCTTTCTGAAGCAGCTGTTCCTGGTGTCTCTCACAATGTGTCTGAAGCTGCTGTCCCTGCTCTCTACCACACTGTTTCTGAAGTTGCTGTCATGCTCTCTCACACACACTGTTTCTGAAGCTGCTATCACGCTCTCTCCCAAACTATTTCTGAAGCAGCTATCCTGCTCTCTGCCACAGTGTTTCTGAAGAGGCTGTCCTGCTCTCTCCCAAACTGTTTCTGAAGCTGCTGTCCCTTGCTGTCTCATATGCACTGTTTCTGAAGCTGCTGTCCCGCTCTCTACCAAATTGTTTCTGAAGCTGCTGTCCCTGCTCTCTCTCACACGCGGTTTCTGCAGCTGTTCTCCCGCTCTCTCCCAAATTGTTTCTGAAGCTGCTGTCCCGGCTCCCTCCCGCGCGGTTTCTGTAGTTGCTGACCCACTCTCTCTCCCACACTGCTACTAAAGCAGCTGTCCCTGCTCTCTCGCACGCCATTTCTGAAGCAGCTGTCCTGCCCCCGCCCTCTCACACACACTGTATCTGAAGCTGCTGTCGCGCCCTCTCACACAGACTGTTTCTAAAGCTGCTGCCCCGTTCCCTCCCACACTGTTTCTGCAGCTGCTGTCCCAACTCTCTCCCACACTGTCTCTGAAGCTGCTGTCCCTGCTCTCCCATGCACGCTTTCTGAAGCAGCTGTTCCCGCCCTCTCGCACAGTGTTTCTGCAGCTGCTGTCCCAACTCTCTCCCATGCTGTTTCTGAAGCTGCAGTCCCGCTCTCTCTCCAACGCTGTTTCTGAAGCTGCAGTCCCGCTCTCTCCATACATGGTTTCTGGAGCTGCTGTCCCGCTCTCTCTCCCACTGTTTCTGAGGCTGCACTCCATGTTCTCTCCCACACTGTTTCTGAAACTGCTGTCTCTGCTCTCTCCCAAACTGTTTCTGCAGCAGCTGTCCCTGCTCTCTCTCACGTGGTTTCTGAAGCTGCTGTCCCGCTCTCTCCCACACTGTTTATGAAGCTGCTGTCCCCGCTCTCTCCCACACTGTTTCTGAAGCTGCTGTTCCTGCTCTCCCACACACGCTATCTGAAGCAGCTGTTCCTGGTGTCGCTCACAATGTGTCTGAAGCTGCTGTCCCTGCTCTCTACCACACTGTTTCTGAAGTTGCTTTCACGCTCTCTCCAAAACTATTTCTGAAGCAGCTATCCTGCTCTCTGCCACAGTGTTTCTGAAGAGGCTGACCTGTACTCTCCCAAACTGTTTCTGAAGCTGCTGTCCCTTGCTCTCTCATATGCACTGTTTCTGCAGCGGCTATCCCGCTCTCTCCCACTGTTTCTGAGGCTGCTGTCCCTGCTCTCTCCCACACTGTTTCTGAAGCTGCTGTCCCCACTCCCTCCCACACTGTTTCTGAAGCTGCTGTCCCGCTCTCTCTCTCGCGCGGTTTCTGAAGCTGCTGTTCCAGCTCTCTCCCACACTGCTTCTGCAGCTGCTGCCCCGCTCTCTCCCACACTGCTTCTGCAGCTGCTGCCCCGCTCTCTCCCACTGTTTCTGAGGCTGCACTCCCTGCTCTCTCCCACTGTTTCTGAAGCTGCTGACTCAAATCTCTCCCACACTGACTCTGAAGCTCCTGTCCCACTCTCTCACGCACATTTTCTGAAGCTGCTGTTCCTGCTCTCCCATGCACGCTTTCTGAAGCAGATGTTCCCGCTCTCTCTCCCACGCTGTGTCTGAAGCTGCAGTCCCGCTCTCTCTCCCACGCTGTTTCTGAAGCTGCAGTCCCGCTCTCACCACACGTTGTTTCTGGGGCTGCTGTCCCGCTCTCTCTCCCACTGTTTCTGAGGCTGCACTCCCTGTTCTCTCCCACACTGTGTCTGAAACTGCTGTCTCTGCTCTCTCCCAAACTGTTTCTGCAGCAGCTGTCCCTGCTCTCTCACACGCGGTTTCTGAAGCTGCTGTCCCGCTCTCTCCCACACTGTTTATGAAGCTGCTGTCCCCGCGCTCCCCTCACTGTTTCTGAAGCAGCTGTCCCACTCTCTCACACACAGTTTCTGAAGCTGCTGTTCCTGGTGTCTTTCACAATGTGTCTGAAGCTGCTGTCCCTGCTCTCTACCACACTGCTTCTGAAGTTGCTGTCTCTGCGCTCTCCCAAACTGTTTCTGAGCAGGTGTCCTGCTCTCCCATACACTGTATCTGAAGCTGCTGTCTCGCACTCTCCCACACTGCTTCTGAACCTGCTGTTCTGCATTCTCCAACACTGTTTCTGGATCTGCTGTCACTGCTCTCTCCCACACTGTTACTGCGGCTGTAGTCCCGCTCTCTCCCACACTACTTCTGAAGCTGCTGTCCCTGCTCTCTTGCACACTGTTTCTGAGCAGCTGTCCTGCTCTCCCATACACACTGTTTCTGAAGCTGCTGTTCCTGCTCTCTCTCGCGCGGTTTCTGAGGCTGCACTCCCTGCTCTCTCCCACACTGTTTCTGCAGCAGCTGTCCCTGCTCTCTCTCACGCGGTGTCTGAAGCTGCTGTCCTGCTCTCTCCCACACTGCTTCTGAAGCTGCTGTTCTGCGTTCTCCAACTCTGTTTCTGAAGTTGCTGTTCCTGCTCCCTCCCAGTTTCTGAAGTTGCTGACCTGGCTCTCTCTCCCACAATGTTTCTGAAGCTGCTGTCTCTGCGCTCTCCCAATGTGTTTCTGCAGCAGCTGTCCCTTCTCTCTCTCACACGATCTCTGAAGCTGCTGTCCCTGCTCTCTCCCACACTGTTTCTAATGCTGCAGTCCCGCTCTCTCCCACACTGTTTCTGAAGCTGCTGTCCCGCTATCTCTCGCACACTGTTTCTGAAGCAGCTGTCCCTGCTCTCTCCCACAGCATTTCCGATGTTGCTGTTCCTGCACTCTCACACACACCGTTTCTGAAGCTGCTGTCCCTGCTCTCTCATACACACCTTTCCTGAAGTTGCTGTCCCACACTCTCCCACGCTCTTTCTGAAGCTACTGTCCCTGCTCTCTTATATGCACTGTTTCTGCAACTGCTGTCCCGCTCTCTCCCACTGTTTCTGAGGCTGCACTCCCTGCTCTCTCCCACACTGTTTCTGAATTTGCTGTCGCACTCTCTCCCACACTGTTTCTGAAGCTGCTGTCTCTGCTCTCTCCTGCACTGTTTCTGAAGCTGCTGTCCCGCTCTTTCCCAATTGGTTTCTGAAGCTGCTGTCCCTGCTCTCTCTCTCGCGGTTTCTGCAGCTGCTCTCATGCTGTCTCCTAAATTGTTTCTGAAGCTGCTGTCCCTGCTCTCTCTCGCGCGGTTTCTGCAGCTGCTCTCGCCGCTCTCTCCCACACTGTTTCTGAAGCTGATGTCTCTGCTTTCTCCCACACTGTTTCTGAAGCTGCCGTCCCCGCTCTCTACCACAATGTTTCTGCAGCAGCTGTCCCTGCTCTCTCACACTGATTCTGAGGCTGCACGCTTTCTGAAGCAGATGTTCCCGCTCTCTCTCCCACGCTCTTTCTTAAGCTGCAGTCCTACTCTCTCTCCCACGCTGTTTCTGAGGCTGCACTCCCTGTTCTCTCCCACACTGTGTCTGAAACTGCTGTCTCAGCTCTCTCCCAAACTGTTTCTGCAGCAGCTGTCCCTGCTCTGTCTCACGCGGTTTCTGAACCTGCTGCCCCGTTCCCTCCCACACTGTTTCTGCAGCTGCTGTCCCAACTCTCTCCCACACTGTCTCTGAAGCTGCTGTCCCGCTCTCTCACGCACAGTTTCTGAAGCTGCTGTCCCTGCTCTCCCATGCACGCTTTCTGAAGCAGCTGTTCCCGCTCTCTCGCACAGTGTTTCTGAAGCTGCTGTCCCGGTCTCTCTCCCACGCTGTTTCTGAAGCTGCAGTCCCGCTCTCTCTCCCACGCTGTTTCTGAAGCTGCAGTCCCGCTCTCTCTCCCACGCTGTTTCTGAAGCTGCTGTCCCGCTCTCTCCCACGCTGTTTCGGAAGCTGCAGTCCCGCTCTCTCTCCCACGCTGTTTCTGAAGCTGCAGTCCCGCTCTCTCTCCCACGCTGTTTCTGAAGCTGCAGTCCTGCTCTCTCCCACGCTGTTTCTGAAGCTGCAGTCACGCTCTCTCCATACATTGTTTCTGGAGCTGCTGTCCCGCTCTCTCTCCCACTGTTTCTGAGGCTGCACTCCATGTTCTCTCCCACACTGTGTCTGAAACTGCTGTCTCTGCTCTCTCCCAAACTGTTTCTGCAGCTGCTGTCCCGCTCTCTCCCACTGTTTATGAGGCTGCTGTCCCTGCTCTGTCCCACACTGTTTCTGAAGCTGCTGTCCCCTCTCTCTCCCACACTGTTTCTGAAGCTGCTGTCCCCGCTCCCTCCCAGTGTTTCTGAAGCTGCTGTCCCCGCTCTCTCCCACTGTTTCTGAGGCTGCACTCCCTGTTCTCTCCCACACTGTGTCTGATACTGCTGTCTCTGCTCTCTCCCAAACTGTTTCTGTAGCAGCTGACTTTGCTATCTTTCACGCGGTTTCTGAAGCTGCTGTGCCGTTCTCTCCCACACTGTTTCTGAAGATGATGTCCCCGCGCTCCCCACACTGTTTCTGAAGCAGCTGTCCCACTCTCTCACACACAGTTTCTGAAGCTGCTGTTCCTGCTCTTCCACACATGCTTTCTGAAGCAGCTGTTCCTGGTGTCTCTCACCATGTGTCTGAAGCTGCTGTCCCTGCTCTCTACCACACTGTTTCTGAAGTTGCTTTCACGCTCTCTCCAACAGTATTTCTGAAGCTGCTGTCCCCGTCTCTCTCCCACGCTGTTTCTAAAGCGGCTGCCCTGCTCTCTCACACACACTGTTTCCGAAGCTGCTGTCACGCTCTTTCCCAAACTATTTCTGAAGCAGCTAACCTGCTCTCTGCCACAGTGTTTCTGAAGAGGCTGTCCTGCTCTCTCCCAAACTGTTTCTGAAGCTGCTGTCCCTTGCTGTCTCATATGCACTGTTTCTGCTACTGCTGCTCCGCTCTCTGCCACTGTTTCTGAGGCTGCACTCCCTGCTCTCTCCCACACTGTTTCTGAAGCTGCTGTCCCCACTCCCTCCCACACTGTTTCTGAAGCTGCTGTCCCGCTCTCTACCAAATTGTTTCTGAAGCTGCTGTCCCTGCTCTCTCTCACGCGCGGTTTCTGCAGCTGTTCTCCCGCTCTCTCCCAAATTGTTTCTGAAGCTGCTGTCCCTGCTCTCTCACGCGGTTTCTGCAGCTGCTGTACCCGCTCTCTCCCACGATGTTTCTGAAGCTGCTGTCCCTGCTCTCTCTCACACTGTTTCTGAAGCTGCTGTCCCGCTCTCTCCCACTGTTTCTGAGGCTGCACTCCCTGCTCTCTCGCACACTGTTGCTGAAGCTGCTGTCCCGCTCTGTACCAAATTGTTTCTGAAGCTGCTGTCCCCACTCCCACCCACACTGTTTCTGAAGCTGCTGTCTCAGTGCTATCCCAAACTGTTTCTGAGCAGCTGTCCTGCTCTCCCATACACACTGTTTCTGAAGCTGCTGTCTCGCTCTCTCCCACACTGCTTCTGAACCTGTTGTTCTGCATTCTCCAACACTGTTTCTGGATCTGCTGTCCCTGCTCTCTCCCACACTGTTACTGCGGCTGTAGTCCCGCTCTCTCCCACACTGTTTCTGAAGCTGCTGTCCCCGCTCTCTCCCACAGTGCTTCTGAAGCTGCTATCCCGCTCTCTCACACACACTGTTTCTGAAGCTGCTGTCCCCGCTCTCTCCCACACTGTTCCTGAAGTTGCTGTCCCACTCTTTCCAACACTGTGTCTGAAGCAGCTGTCCTGCTCTCTCACACACTGTTTCTGAAGCTGCTGTCCCCGCTCTCTCCCACACTGTTTCTGAAGCTGCTGTCCCCGCTCTCTCCCACACTGTTTCTGAAGCTGCTGTCCCCGCTCTCTCCCACACAGTTTCTGAAGCTGCTGTTCCTGCTCTTCCACACATGCTTTCTGAAGCAGCTGTTCCTGGTGTCTCTCACCATGTGTCTGAAGCTGCTGTCCCTGCTCTCTACCACACTGTTTCTGAAGTTGCTTTCACGCTCTCTCCAACAGTATTTCTGAAGCTGCTGTCCCCGTCTCTCTCCCACGCTGTTTCTAAAGCGGCTGCCCTGCTCTCTCACACACACTGTTTCTGAAGCTGCTGTCACGCTCTTTCCCAAACTATTTCTGAAGCAGCTAACCTGCTCTCTGCCACAGTGTTTCTGAAGAGGCTGTCCTGCTCTCTCCCAAACTGTTTCTGAAGCTGCTGTCCCTTGCTGTCTCATATGCACTGTTTCTGCTACTGCTGCTCCGCTCTCTCCCACTGTTTCTGAGGCTGCACTCCCTGCTCTCTCCCACACTGTTTCTGAAGCTGCTGTCCCCACTCCCTCCCACACTGTTTCTGAAGCTGCTGTCCCGCTCTCTACCAAATTGTTTCTGAAGCTGCTGTCCCTGCTCTCTCTCACGCGCGGTTTCTGCAGCTGTTCTCCCGCTCTCTCCCAAATTGTTTCTGAAGCTGCTGTCCCTGCTCTCACTCACGCGGTTTCTGCAGCTGCTGTACCCGCTCTCTCCCACTGTTTCTGAGGCTGCACTCCCTGCTCTCTCGCACACTGTTGCTGAAGCTGCTGTCCCGCTCTGTACCAAATTGTTTCTGAAGCTGCTGTCCCCACTCCCTCCCACACTGTTTCTGAAGCTGCTGTCTCAGTGCTATCCCAAACTGTTTCTGAGCAGCTGTCCAGCTCTCCCATACACACTGTTTCTGAAGCTGCTGTCTCGCTCTCTCCCACACTGCTTCTGAACCTGTTGTTCTGCATTCTCCAACACTGTTTCTGGATCTGCTGTCCCTGCTCTCTCCCACACTGTTACTGCGGCTGTAGTCCCACTCTCTCCCACACTGTTTCTGAAGCTGCTGTCCCCGCTCACTCCCACAGTGTTTCTGAAGCTGCTATCCCGCTCTCTCTCCCACACTGTTGCTGAAGTTGCTGTCCTGCTCTTTCCAACACTGTGTCTGAAGCTGCTGTCCTGCTCTCTCACACACTGTTTCTGAAGCTGCTGTCCCCGCTCTCTCCCACACTGTTTCTGAAGCTGCTGTCCCCGCTCTCTCCCACACTGTTTCTGAAGCTGCTGTCCCCGCTCTCTCCCACACTGTTTGTGAAGCTGCTGTCCCGCTCTCTCACACACACTGTTTCTGAAGCTGCTGTCCCCTCTCTCTCCCACACTGTTTCTGAAGCTGCTGTCCCCGCTCCCTCCCAGTGTTTCTGAAGCTGCTGTCCCCGCTCTCTCCCACTGTTTCTGAGGCTGCACTCCCAGTTCTCTCCTACACTGTGTCTGAAACTGCTGTCTCTGCTCTCTCCCAAACTGTTTCTGTAGCAGCTGTCGTTGCTATCTTTCACACTGTTTCTGAAGCTGCTGTCCCGCTCTCTCACACACACTGTTTCTGAAGCTGCTGTCCCCACTCTCTCCCACACTGTTTCTGAAGCTGCTGTCCCGCTCTCTCCCACAGTTTCTGAAGCTGCTGTCCCGCTCTCTCACACACACTGTTTCTGAAGCTGCTGTCCCCGCTCTCTCCCACACTGTTTCTGAAGCTGCTGTCCTCGCTCCCTCCCAGTGTTTCTGAAGCTGCTGTCCCCACTGTTTCTGAGGCTGCACTCCCTGTTCTCTCCCACACTGTGTCTGAAACTGCTGTCTCTGCTCTCTCCCAAACTGTTTCTGCAGCAGCTGTCTTTGCTCTCTTTCACGTGGTTT
This sequence comes from Cetorhinus maximus, assembly GCF_964194155.1. Classification (NCBI taxonomy): domain Eukaryota; kingdom Metazoa; phylum Chordata; class Chondrichthyes; order Lamniformes; family Cetorhinidae; genus Cetorhinus; species Cetorhinus maximus. Next base: position 26,202,890 of record NC_135889.1, read on the forward strand.
CTGAAGCTGCTGTCCCGTTCTCTCCCACACTGTTTCTGAAGCTGCTGTCCCGTTCTCTCACATACACTGTTTCTGAAGCTGCTGTCCCCACTCTCTCCCACACTGTTTCTGAAGCTGCTGTCCCGCTCTCTCCCACACTGTTTCTGAAGCTGCTGTCCCGCTCTCTCTCGCGTGGTTTCTGAAGCTGCTGTTCCAGCTCCCTCCCACACTGTTTCTGAAGCTGCTGTCCCGCTCTCTCTCGCGTGGTTGCTGCAGCTGCTCTCGCCGCTCTATCCCACACTGTTTCTGAAGCTGCTGTCACCGCTCTCTCCCACACTGTTTCTGAAGCTGATGTCTCTGCTTTCTCCCACACTGTTTCTGAAGCTGCCGTCCCCGCTATCTACCACAATGTTTCTGCAGCCGCTGTCCCTGCTCTCTCACACTGATTCTGAGGCTGCACGCTTTCTGAAGCAGATGTTCCCGCTCTCTCTCCCACGCTCTTTCATAAGCTACAGTCCTGCTCTCTCTCCCACGCTGTTTCGGAGGCTGCACTCCCTGTTCTCTCCCACATTGTGTCTGATACTGCTGTCTCAGCTCTCTCCCAAACTGTTTCTGCAGCAGCTGTCCCTGCTCTGTCTCACGCGGTTTCCGAAGCTGCTGCCCCGTTCCCTCCCACACTGTTTCTGCAGCTGCTGTCCCAACTCTCTCCCACACTGTCTCTGAAGCTGCGGTCCCGCTCTCTCACGCACAGTTTCTGAAGCTGCTGTCCCTGCTCTCCCATGCACGCTTTCTGAAGCAGCTGTTCCCGCTCTCTCGCACAGTGTTTCTGAAGCTGCTGTCCCGGTCTCTCTCCCACGCTGTTTCTGAAGCTGCAGTCCCGCTCTCTCTCCCACGCTGTTTCTGAAGCTGCTGTCCCGCTTTCTCCCACGCTGTTTCTGAAGCTGCAGTCCCGCTCTCTCTCCCACGCTGTTTCTGAAGCTGCAGTCCCGCTCTCTCTCCCACGCTGTTTCTGAAGCTGCTGTTCCCGCTCTCTCTCCAACGCTGTTTCTGAAGCTGCAGTCCCGCTCTCTCTCCCACGCTGTTTCTGAAGCTGCAGTCCCGCTCTCTCCCACGCTGTTTCTGAAGCTGCAGTCACGCTCTCTCCATACATTGTTTCTGGAGCTGCTGTCCCGCTCTCTCTCCCACTGTTTCTGAGGCTGCACTCCATGTTCTCTCCCACACTGTGTCTGAAACTGCTGTCTCTGCTCTCTCCCAAACTGTTTCTGCAGCTGCGGTCCCGCTCTCTCCCACTGTTTCTGAGGCTGCACTCCCTGCTCTCTCCCACACTGTTTCTGAAGCTGCTGTCCCCACTCCCTCCCACACTGTTTCTGAAGCTGCTGTCCCGCTCTCTACCAAATTGTTTCTGAAGGTGCTGTCCCTGCTCTCACGCGCGGTTTCTGCAGCTGTTCTCCCGCTCTCTCCCAAATTGTTTCTGAAGCTGCTGTCCCTGCTCTCACTCACGCGGTTTCTGCAGCTGCTGTCCCCGCTCTCTCCCACAATGTTTCTGAAGCTGCTGTCCCTGCTCTCTCCCACACTGTTTCTGAAGCTGCTGTCCCGCTTTCTCCCACTGTTTCTGAGGCTGCACTCCCTGCTCTCTCCCACACTGTTGCTGAAGCTGCTGTCCCGCTCTGTACCAAATTGTTTCTGAAGCTGCTGTCCCCACTCCCTCCCACACTGTTTCTGAAGCTGCTGTCTCAGTGCTCTCCCAAACTGTTTCTGAGCAGCTGTCCTGCTCTCCCATACACACTGTTTCTGAAGCTGCTGTCTCGCTCTCTCCCACACTGCTTCTGAACCTGCTGTTCTGCAATCTCCAACACTGTTTCTGGATCTGCTGTCCCTGCTCTCTCCCACACTGTTACTGCGGCTGTAGTCCCGCTCTCTCCCACACTGTTTCTGAAGCTGCTATCCCGCTCTCTCACACACACTGTTTCTGAAGCTGCTGTCCCCGCTCTCTCCCACACTGTTCCTGAAGTTGCTGTCCCGCTCTTTCCAACACTGTGTCTGAAGCTGCTGTCCTGCTCTCTCACACACTGTTTCTGAAGCTGCTGTCCCCGCTCTCTCCCACACTGTTTCTGAAGCTGCTGTCCCCGCTCTCTCCCACACTGTTCCTGAAGTTGCTGTCCCGCTCTTTCCAACACTGTGTCTGAAGCTGCTGTCCTGCTCTCTCACACACTGTTTCTGAAGCTGCTGTCCCCGCTCTCTCCCACACTGTTTCTGAAGCTGCTGTCCCCGCTCCCTCCCAGTGTTTCTGAAGCTGCTGTCCCCGCTCTCTCCCACTGTTTCTGAGGCTGCACTCCCTGTTCTCTCCCACACTGTATCTGAAGCTGCTGTCCCACTCTCTCTCTCACACTGTTTCTGAAGCTGCTGTCCCCGCTCTCTCCCACACTGTTTCTGAAGCTGCTGTCCCCGCTCTCTCCCACACTGTATCTGAAGCTGCTGTCCCGCTCTCTCACACAAACTGTTTCTGAAGCTGCTGTCCCCGCTCTCTCCCACACTGTTTCTGAAGCTGCTGTCCCCACTCTCTCCCACACTGTTTCTGAAGCTGCTGTCTCCGCTCTCTCCCACACTGTATCTGAAGCTGCTGTCCCGCTCTCTCACACACACTGTTTCTGAAGCTGCTGTCCCCGCTCTCTCCCACACTGTTCCTGAAGTTGCTGTCCCGCTCTTTCCAACACTGTGTCTGAAGCTGCTGTCCTGCTCTCTCACACACTGTTTCTGAAGCTGCTGTCCCCGCTCTCTCCCACACTGTTTCTGAAGCTGCTGTCCCTGCTCTCTCCCACGCTGTATCTGAAGCTGCTGTCCCGCTCTCTCACACACACTGTTTCTGAAGCTGCTGTCCCCGCTCCCTCCCAGTGTTTCTGAAGCTGCTGTCCCGTTCTCTCCCACACTGTTTCTGAAGCTGCTGTCCCGCTCTCTCACATACACTGTTTCTGAAGCTGCTGTCCCCGCTCTCTCCCACACTGTTTCTGAAGCTGCTGTCCCCGCTCCCTCCCAGTGTTTCTGAAGCTGCTGTCCCCGCTCCCTCCCAGTGTTTCTGAAGCTGCTGTCCCCGCTCTCTCCCACTGTTTCTGAGGCTGCACTCCCTGTTCTCTCCCACACTGTGTCTGAAACTGCTGTCTCTGCTCTCTCCCAAACTGTTTCTGCAGCAGCTGTCTTTGCTCTCTTTCACGCGGTTTCTGAAGCTGCTGTCCCGTTCTCTCCCACACTGTTTCTGAAGCTGCTGTCCCGCTCTCTCCCACACTGTTTCTGAAGCTGCTGTCCCGCCCTCTCTCGCGTGGTTTCTGAAGCTGCTGTTCCAGCTCTCTCCCACACTGTTTCTGGGGCTGCTGTCCCGCTCTCTCTCCCACTGTTTCTGAGGCTGCACTCCCTGTTCTCTCCCACACTGTGTCTGATACTGCTGTCTCAGCTCTCTCCCAAACTGTTTCTGCAGCAGCTGTCCCTGCTCTGTCTCACGCGGTTTCCGAAGCTGCTGCCCCGTTCCCTCCCACACTGTTTCTGCAGCTGCTGTCCCAACTCTCTCCCACACTGTCTCTGAAGCTGCGGTCCCGCTCTCTCACGCACAGTTTCTGAAGCTGCTGTCCCTGCTCTCCCATGCACGCTTTCTGAAGCAGCTGTTCCCGCTCTCTCGCACAGTGTTTCTGAAGCTGCTGTCCCGGTCTCTCTCCCACGCTGTTTCTGAAGCTGCAGTCCCGCTCTCTCTCCCACGCTGTTTCTGAAGCTGCAGTCCCGCTCTCTCTCCCACGCTGTTTCTGAAGCTGCTGTTCCCGCTCTCTCTCCCACGCTGTTTCTGAGGCTGCTGTTCCCGCTCTCTCCCACACTGTTTCTGAAGCTGCTGTCCCCGCTCTCTACCACACTGTTTCTGAAGCTGCTGTCCCGCTCTCTCCCACACTGTTTCTGAAGCTGCTGTCCCGCTCTCTACCAAATTGTTTCTGAAGCTGCTGTCCCTGCTCTCTCTCACACGCGGTTTCTGCAGCTGTTCTCCCGCTCTCTCCCAAATTGTTTCTGAAGCTGCTGTCCCTGCTCTCACTCACGCGGTTTCTGCAGCTGCTGTCCCCACTCTCTCCCACAATGTTTCTGAAGCTGCTGTCCCTGCTCTCACCCACACTGTTTCTGAAGCTGCTGTCCCGCTCTCTCCCACTGTTTCTGAGGCTGCACTCCCTGCTCTCTCCCACACTGTTGCTGAAGCTGCTGTCCCGCTCTGTACCAAATTGTTTCTGAAGCTGCTGTCCCCACTCCCTCCCACACTGTTTCTGAAGCTGCTGTCTCAGTGCTCTCCCAAACTGTTTCTGAGCAGCTGTCCTGCTCTCCCATACACACTGTTTCTGAAGCTGCTGTCTCGCTCTCTCCCACACTGCTTCTGAACCTGCTGTTCTGCAATCTCCAACACTGTTTCTGGATCTGCTGTCCCTGCTCTCTCCCACACTGTTACTGCGGCTGTAGTCCCGCTCTCTCCCACACTGTTTCTGAAGCTGCTGTCCCCGCTCTCTCCCACAGTGTTTCTGAAGCTGCTATCCCGCTCTCTCACACACACTGTTTCTGAAGCTGCTGTCCCCGCTCTCTCCCACACTGTTCCTGAAGTTGCTGTCCCGCTCTTTCCAACACTGTGTCTGAAGCTGCTGTCCTGCTCTCTCACACACTGTTTCTGAAGCTGCTGTCCCCGCTCTCTCCCACACTGTTTCTGAAGCTGCTGTCCCCGTTCTCTCCCACACTGTTCCTGAAGTTGCTGTCCCGCTCTTTCCAACACTGTGTCTGAAGCTGCTGTCCTGCTCTCTCACACACTGTTTCTGAAGCTGCTGTCCCTGCTCTCTCCCACACTGTTTCTGAAGCTGCTGTCCCCGCTCTCTCCCACGCTGTATCTGAAGCTGCTGTCCCGCTCTCTCACACACACTGTTTCTGAAGCTGCTGTCCCCGCTCTCTCCCACACTGTTTCTGAAGCTGCTGTCCCCGCTCCCTCCCAGTGTTTCTGAAGCTGCTGTCCCCGCTCTCTCCCACTGTTTCTGAGGCTGCACTCCCTGTTCTCTCCCACACTGTGTCTGAAACTGCTGTCTCTGCTCTCTCCCAAACTGTTTCTGC